>NC_142374.1:11990000-12212500 GCF_059441005.1 Hippichthys cyanospilos
TTCTTTATGTGTTTATTTGAGCCGACAATAAAGTAACTGACATTACTGAGACTAGTGAATGTTTCGCTACGGTTAACACAAGTAAGGATAATTTTTTGCTGTTGTGCCCCTTGAACACCTATTCCTCTCTGACATCCATGACCATGCGTCACTGTAACTTGCGTCGCATCAGCTTTTTACACCATTTTACTTCATGAACTTTACTTGACTCACAAGAGAGAGAAAAAAAATCCAGTTAAAAAGCTGCTGGCAGAAGATGCAGAAGACGGCTGGTGAGGGGACAGGAGGGCTTCATTAGTTGAATAAAGTAGAAAAAGAAACATGAGGCCCACATTCTTGATAGTTTGTGGAAAGATGTATTCCAACTATGGCACAACTCTGGTGGAATTGAAGTGAAATGACTGATAAAGAAGCACAACGCTGCCCATTTAGTTTGCATATATAAAAACGGGCAGATGTCTGTTTACAACATACTGAAGCTGAATTTGTTGGATATAGCAAAGCTCAGCATTAACTTATGCATTTTTACGTTTGTCAGATATTGAGATAAATACTCTAATTAGTATTTGCATACAGGTTTTGCCAATTTCTATTGTTAGTAACTTGATTTCGCTTGGTTTTTGTCATTTACAATCCTTGTGCAGTATTTTGACCATTTTGGGGTCATTTTCTTCCAGTGCAGTATTTTCCTTCCTTGCAGTATTTTAGTCAACAGATGACACACTCCTGGTAGTGTGATAACTAAGTGGTCATGCAATGTTGACTTTGTTGTCACCAGCTGGGTGAAATTTGAGCTCCTTAGTGTCTTTCAATCCTTTTCTTTTGATGTGAAATGTCTTTGATTAAAGATCAAACGATATGACAAAATAGCAAGATAGCACAAGCATTAATTTTTAGTCCAATAGAAGAATAATTTTAATCAATCTGAGAGCATTTTGACATTTCTTTTTTTCACGATTCTGTCAAAAATTATGCTTCAAAATGTTAGTGCTTTTGTTTTGTTTCATTACTTTGTTTCAGCAAATTGTGTCAAATTTATTACATGTTTTTGTACTTGTATGTAATGTCTTGCAATACATGCTTCATTTCTGTCCAAACTGGGGTTATTTTTTCAGTTTTTGTCCTGTTGTGGCAGATTTCTGATTCGTTTTTCCTTGATTTGGCTACTATATATATATATATATATATATATATATATATATATATATATATATATATATATATATATATATATATATTATGTTTTTGCAAGATTTTGGTGAAAGGTATGACAAACATTTATCAGTTTACAAAGTAAATACAAGGGCCACGTTGCAGTTACAGTTTCTGTCAGAGGGTCGGGATGACTGTGATAAAATACATTTTGTGTGTATTTGTCACACTTTCAACTAGTTTTGAAACCAGAGAGACGGTGAGGGCAAAAAGCGTTTGCTTTTTCCCCTAAACAATTTTAAAAGCTGAAGACGACTTATAAATGTGATATTTTGACCGGAAACTTGAATTGGAATGGGCGTTTCCCCGGGCCGCGTGAAATGATGTGGCGGGCCGGATCTGTCCCCCGGGCCTTGAGTTTGACACCTATGGTTTACATGAACTCAGTGGAAAATGTATTTCATTAAAATACATATTTGTATGAAAACATAAATATATTTACAATACTGTGTAAGACATTCATCCGTTGACTATTTTTGCTTATTTGGCAGTTTCCTCTGCCAAGTTTGCTGTCTTTTAGTTTTGGCAATCTGACAAAGGGAGTGACTAAACTTCGTTTAAAGTACAGTCCTAAGTACAGTACTTTTGATTGTAACCAAAAACGTCTTTTGCCCCGCATGACAATTTATTGCGACACCGTTGTGCACACGTGTTCATTGCTCATCACCATAACCTCAAAAAATGTCAAATAAGAACTTAAGTACGTACAGTATCGCCGTAGATGTGCTGGGTAAATTTTGCATTAAAATCAAATCAATACAGAGCATACTGCATGAGGTGAATTCCATTTTGAAGGTTGAACCTTAGTGTGTTGGCAAAACGACGCCACACGCCTTAACGCGATTGGATGCTTCTCCTGCTGGGACCCACCGGGCCTCCTAAGCGGCGCGCATTACCGAAAATGAAGATAAATATGTATTTGCACAACCCCACACAACACAACACAACACCCATTGCGATGAAGGGTTTAAATTTAGATCCTGCTCTGCAGATGCAATTATAATGGGGTAGGGCTTGAAGACCATGTAAAGTTAATTCAGAGATTTGTTTTTAAACACATTACATTTGTTTGAAGATAACTGCAGAAAAGGCGCCTTGGCGTAGTCATAGGAAGAAGGTGCAATTTTCCATCATTTTCATGCTGCATTTTATGAAATTGAGGAATTTTTTTAATCATTTCAATTTGGCTGGGTTGTTTACAACCCTCCTCTGTGGCACATGAATTTGAGACGACATTTAGTTTTTCATTTTATAGAGACTTGAAGAGTGTTTTGAGTACCTGTGTCCATCTTTCCGTCCTGAGCAGCCGGCCCATCCGGAATGACGCTCTTCACTTGCAGGAACTCGTCGGGCTCATCACCTCCAATTATAGTGAAGCCAAATCCCATGTTGCTCTTCTGCAGGCCCGTAGACAGAAATGTGCCTTTCAATTGGGTCGGGTCCCTCGTGAACAAGGGCTTTTCTGCGGGAGAGACAAACAGAAGCCCGAGGTTTCAGTTTTTTCTTGTACGGTTGAGTCATACAAAAAAGTTCTCAATGCGCTTTTGTTGAGTGGGGCATCAGGGTGCTGGTGTGTGTGTGTTTGTATATGCAGAATTAGTTCTTTTGCACCACGATTACCTTGCTTCATATTGTGCCAGCTTTTGTGCAACTTTTCCCCAACATTAGTGAGTCATCCAGAGCTTATTTTGGAATGGTCTAGCACACCCTTATCTTGGTGCCTGCCTCAGCTCATTGGAGGCCTTCAGGGTGATCATGTTCTCAGTCGTCTAGACCGCCCACCCGCCTGCTGTTCGCTCCACTCGACCTCGTGCATGGCGATATTGTGTGTCTTCACCAAGCAAGGCCGCCGCTGACATTATGGACAGTTGTTGTAGACGCATAAAAAAATCATGTGAATCATGCAAAGCATTTTATGATCCCCAAATAATGCAAGGTACAAACATCAGAAAAATTTGCGCTCCGCCAACTGTAGACTTATTTCTGTTGTCCTGCTCTCCCGCTGGTTAGCTACTGTCCTGATACTCGTCCTTTAGCTTCCTGTGATGTGGAGGGTTAACGGGGATGCTTGGATAATGAGAACATTTTTCGTTCGTCAACCTATGGTTCGGCTGTGAAGAAATATTATCTGCTCGAGAACCGATTCCTTTTGAAATGTCTGCTGGTGCTAGACTGCTGCTGCTGGCCTGCTGGGTAATGCCCCTACTCACCCTCCTTGCCTCGACAATGAAATTGCTGAAGAATTTTCATTCATCAAGGTTTTATTTCTTCCACTGTATAACACTCCATCCTCAAGCCCAAATTTTAAGAAGCTGTATATAGTAATGTTTTGTTTTCTGCTGTTTAGTTTGTGCTGTGTAGTTTTCTGCCATTCGCAGTCCCCTTCTGCTATGCTAATTATTTCGGTTGTTGACTCACTCAAAAGGTAAGGTTATACTCAAACGCAGATTTGAGGCATCTTGGCTTGATTTTTACGTAAACACAACATCCGTTTTCAAATGTATTGTTTCGGTTTTTATTTTATTTTTTGTCTAGACAACTGAAAATGCATTTTTTGCCATTTTCGGCCCGAAACGTGGTACAGCCTTTTTTATTACTAATTCAAAGGAGAAATGTCTAATGAAATGGCTCAATCGGAGATTTAGTGGTACTTGGTGAAAAGGCATGACTCCTTTTTGTGACTCGAACATTCGGATACTCCAATACCGAGTTGCTCAATAAACAATTGGGCTTATTGATTTTGTCTCTGGCATTTGAAAAATGTTTACTTGAGCAGAAAAGAGCCACTCTCTCTGCCGCCTCTCATTTTCCCTATGTGTCCTTTTTTGGAACAATAAATGCCGTCAGTTCTGCTTTGCGCCTCCTGTCTTTGAGACACTATACTCAAAGATGCAAAATCAGCTACCACAATTAATCCAAGTTTGATACATCTCACTGTGTAGCCTAAACTAACTTCTCCCTTCTTCTTTCATAAGTATTTTTCACATTCTGATTGAAACCTGTAAAAGAACTTGCTATTTTATTTTGTCCATTTGGCAGGCACACGTAATCTTTGGTGCGCTCGGTTAGCAGATCAGCGGCCATTTCGGTTTGCATGCGCAGTCAGGTTTGTGTTTGTTTTTTGCAAAAGTAACCCTTTAGAAAATCAGGCCCTTTGAGTTAGGTTTGTGCAAATGTTCCACAAAACGTAATATCAGCATAGCGTTTACCTCTGTATATGGTGGGCAGCGGGAGAGCAGAGAGGCCCTGACTCTGCATCTGCCTCTGCTGCTCAAGGCGTCTCTTTGCTTCCAGGACGGGATTCTCAAACTGAGTCCTGCGATTGATGTGACTGCAAAGAACAATGACTATTAGGACAGAACAATAGTCATACAGTACAGTCAGTTCCTTTGGAGGGAGATTTTTTTTTTTTTTTTTTTTTAATGATTTTTGCCTTTCCACACCACTGCAATGGATTTTAAATATTGGGAATTAAGTGTATTGGTTTCATAACAACATGATATATATTGTTTAGGGAATGAGAATAATTTTATGCAGTTTATCTTCCATTTCCAGAGTCTCAAAAGTATTAAGTTTAAGTGATAGTACTGTAGACATAACCATTTACAAATGTAACCATTTTCCCTTTATGTTAATTCATGTTATTTAAATTATAGAATAAAGTATGAGCGCTATTAATTATTAATAAGACTATTAATAATTAAATTAGGGCATTACTTTGTTTTCAATGCAACGGTGATGACAGTTGAGTTGACGTTGATCAATCGACATGACATTATTGATGTCTTTCTCATTTGTCATTTTGCCTCCAAGCACACGCTCACTTTCCACACCGCTTTTTGTTGCTCTAGCCACACCTCCTGACTTGTTGTGAAGGGAATCATATATTATGTTTAGGGATAATGATAATATATATGTGTTCATTTCTTGTCTACAATAGCATGCATTGCTATCCATTTAAGCAGTCCTAGTTCATCTTGCCCCAGTCCTTAGATAAAGCTTTTGACGCAGGAAAGTGTGAACTGAAACCTTGGCCCAGCTGTTGGCGGCGCTCGGCTGGCTCTTTTTGTGATGTCTTATAATGTGCAATGCTTTGCTGAATGAATAAAAAGCAGGCGGGCATGGCTGGGCTTCGACGACTTTGGCGAACATGAGAGTGTGAGCCAAGCCCTCCCTTTGCCGGCAAAGAAAAGTCAGTCTTGGTTGGTCTAGTTTGCTGTTTAGCAGCTGGGCTTGTCTGACACTCGTTCATCCAATCACAGTAACTGCATGGCCTTACATACAGTAAGAACTGTACTATTTCATATAAACAAATTTCACATAGGTACTTACTGCAGTATATAATAATATCGTATAATTTAAGAAGACGATCAAACACTTGTTGATTTTAAGTTGGCATCCATGTTTTTTTTAATGCCAAAACCTGATTGGAGATTAATCAATTTCAAGATATAATTCTAGTTAACCAATGGTTAGATTAGAATAATGAGCATAGTTAAAAAAAACAAAACAAAAAATCAAAGAGTGAATCTCAAGAGTAATTACACACGGAGAAAAGTTCCTTTATATTTTTTCATACATTTTTTTAATAGCTTACAGCTACAGTAATGAAAGGCCATTATTAAATCTCAAGAAAAAAAAACAACAACAACTTTACATTCGAAATTATCGTCAAATCTAAATTAAGTAGGCCTGTAGTATTTAAGTAGTATTTTCCCAGTTATTTATTGAACCTCTGTAACATATAATCTTCACTTTTTGAACTCAACATCTTAAATAAATGAACTCTTATATGATATTCAAATTTATAGTGTTACACCTGCAGGCTAATATAGTTTATATTCCTTGCAAAACCGGAAAGTCCTCAAGGCAATCTGTGACTACAGCCAAAGGGTGTTTAGGAAAAAAAAACACTTTATTAATATTGCAGCATTAAATAAACATTTCACATTAGGTAGCCTGTGCCGATTAGAATTCTCCTGAAAAAGATTTGACAAATGAGCGTTGAGATGTCAAAGACAAGCGAGAGCAAAAAAAACCCCATTCATAATTCATAAGGATGCACACAATGGAATGGTCGCGACTTACTCCACATAGTAGCTGCCGTAGATGGGGTCATCGATCTTCTCCCAGCCGTAAGGCAGCTCTGAGGTGCGGGGAAACACACCAGGGAAATGAAATCAGTTTATGGCGTGAGCAGCAGAACAAAACAAAACACTCCAGCCACTAAAAGGAGACAACACGCATCTAAGGTCACAGGCCTGCACTCCCACTGTCATTTTTCCTTGACAGTTGATATTCGGGAAAGAAAACTCATTTGTGTTTGTACTTCAGCTAACCAATGTGATTCCTAACCAACGTGCAGCTACATTTCAGAAGTCTCTGCAAAATACAAAAGTCATCGAGCAAGCACATATTTATTGTATTCTTTATATTTGTATGGCGCTTTATGCACAAATACAATACAATAAACAAATATGAGGTACAACTTAATGAAGTTACAATGTTAATTTCCCACTCCAAACACCCCCAAAGTGTTTCCTTCATAGATGCATTTCTTTAGTAAGAATTCCTTGCTAATTGTGCGCTGTCAGGACAGGCCCCACTCGAGCAGATAAAAACGGCTTGCGCAAGGCATGATGATGATAATAGGCAGTCGTACCACCTCTATACTGCCCATGTATCACCCGTGCTGCATGAAAACACGCCCGCATTAACCAAGCAGCTGTGCCTATCTTTAGTTCTGGTTTTACACCGGAGTTGACAGATTTTTCACCGTCCACAAGGTTAACAACAATGTGTCATTTATTAGTTGAAATTTTCACTGTAGAACACGACTAAGTGGCGAACATGTGTGTTTGGGATCTCGTGGCAGGACCATAAGCAGATGTTTGCGATTGTTATTATTTCACGAAGGACTGCGTGGTCAACCTCTGCCAACTCATGAGTTGATTTGCCGTAAAATTACAAATGAAAGCTGGCACAGTTGAAACGACTGCACCCGATGGGGAGGCCATGGCTGAAAGTACATGTTAGCTTCACTGTCTAGAATTGAATTATGTGCATTGGCTGAATGTATACCGCATATTCATGCAACATAAGCCCTGCTTTGATTGGGCATTTTTCTTTTACTACTTCTTATGTATCTCTTTGAGTTTCTTGATGTTGTATAATCACAGCACACATAAGTTTTAAATACCATAAGATTATGCTACCGTAGCTTTTAAAATACCATGGCACAGGTCCTTTATTTAATTTCTAGTGAAACAATATCTCTGGACGGCTTATGGATTATCAAAACAAAATGTTGATGAACTGATTAACTATTGCACATCTAGCATTTAAACATTGTGACATTTAAGAGCCAAGTTTAAGACTGTCAGATGTGTCATTCCCAAAAACGGTTACACCATAATCAGGCTTGAAAACAAAACAAAAATAAACATTGTCCTTATTCAATGTGAAGACAAACTAGTGGATAATTTTGATCATGTTCATTGCAATTGTTATTCTACAAAAATGCAAACAAGTAGAAGCAAATTTGTTAAATACAAACACCAATGTTTTCCAGGGGAAACAGAGCATCACCGTGTATTGTGACTGTGACCATTTTTAAGACTTATGAACGCTGGATTTAAGGATTATGTATAGGTTTTAAGGATAATTAAGGCCTTCTTTTGGGAAAATCTTAATTTGAGAATCCGCAGATCCCCAGTGTAAAAAAGTATATTAAAAATGATCACCCAATTAACTGGCTGTTAAGTAACTCAATCAAATGCCCATCCCCGTTCTGCAGCACAAATTGTTTTCAGCTACAGAGAAATGTAGCAAGAGCGTCTTTACATTTGTGTCTTCTTTTCTCACAGGCGCCCACTCATTTTTCGCCTTCCAGCTTCTCCCCGTGTTAATTGTCTTGTCCTCGCTGACATCCATCCCCTCTCCCATTTATCTCCTTTTTACTGCCCTCGAATAAAGTGGGTCAAGGCGCGGTTAAAATGCTCTCTGCCTTTTTGTCCTGACTTTCACCTCTAGCCAACACGACAACACAATGGGATTATAAGTGCAGTGAATTGGGCAGTGACCGCCCAGTTTTGTGGCAGAGTGTTGAGACAACGCTTTTTTTATGGACTTGCAAGCTTATCAGTTGTGTGCTTTTAGTGTAGTATCACAATGTGCCGCAACATTGTGGGCAGCACTCGGGTCTACCAGGAGAAATGCAGTAAAATGAAGAGCATGAAAAGGCAGAGAAGGTCCTCCACTAAACTCCAGCATTAGTCATTCCCAACAGAGAGAAATGATGTCCAATAGTCCATTGTTGTATGCGCTATGTGGAAGCTGTAAAAATGAATATACTGTACACAAACTATGATCTATACATTGAACTACACGTTCCCTTACTGAGGGTGTGCGAGGAACGAAATCCCAGCGATCAACAGGGGTTACACTCTATGCAGCTGTAAGAAGCATCTAAGATGCTTTTTGATTAAGCGCTCACTCGGCAGGATGAGGAACACAACAAGGGAATTGACCTTGCACTTTTACGTGCAAGTAAACATAGAAAAATGCCCATCCACACTCACAGCCCATCTGCTCAAGCTGCTCCGCTCCCACACAAGCATACGCTACTAATTCAGCACTTGTGATTAGCATCCATCAGACTTTTTTTTCATAGTGTTCATCTTCCCGCCTTAAAATTAAACACCCCTAGAGTTGGACAAGTACACGCCAACCAAAAATGCACCTCTTAAAAGCACAAAACAACAGTATATTTTGCTTTGCATTTGACACTCATTCCAAGGGCTGCAGCTAGTTAATGTATTTTTAAAATGGATTGATCTAATAACCGAGGAACGGGTTAAAGAAAGTATGAGATGCAGGTTTTACTGTTGCCCATTTAATGTCACCATCTTCATGCTCAACCGTGTAATATGTGACTGAGTTCATACCGCTTTTTGAAGGCGGTTCAGCTCTGGTGAGTGATGTGGGTGTCAGTGAATGAAAGTGAGATTTGATGTACACATGCTGTGTAGAAGACAGTTCTAAGATATCTCAGAAAGAAAACACAGGCACTTGAAATTGTGACAAATCTTACCACATGTACAGCACACTGTACGCAGCATATCCTGTTTTGAAGTGACACTGTATTATATATAGACCTGTGAAGCAGCATTTGCCTCCTTTGCGATTTTTTTATAGTTTGCTGATTTTATAACTCGCAAAGGTGGGGGGAATAAAACCATTCTGACCATATGTGAAAAAGCTATTGCCCCCTTAACTAATAGTGAGTTGTGCCACCTTTAGCAGCAAAAACAGAAATCAAATGCTTGTGATAATAGGTGATGAGTCTTTCACAGCACCGTGGAAGAATTTTGGGCCACTCTTCTTTGCAGAATTGTTTCAGCTCTGCCATACTGGAGGGGTTTCTAGCATGAACTCATTTAAGGTCACACCACAGCATCTCAATTGAATTGAAATCTGGCCACTCCAAAATCTTGATTTTGCTCTTTTTGGACTCTTGGAGTAATCTTCATCGGTCAACCACTCCTGGGAAGGCTGTTCACTTTTCCCCGTTTTCCCCATTTGATTATAATGGTGCGATGAAGCCTGGAAATGGCTTTGTATAATTTTCCAAACTGACAGATTTCTATCACTTTTTTCTTCTTCTTTCTTCTGGAATTTCTTTGGAATGTGGTATAGTGGATTTGTTCTTGAGATTCTGGACTTTACTTCACTTTGTTTAACAAATTTTACTTAGGTGATTTCTTGGTTGAACATAAGTCATGGCAATTAGGTTTGAGTCTGCCCTGTGAATTTGGACTCAGCTTTTCAGTGTGGTTAGTCACACATTTGCTTATGATTTAATGGGAGGGTAAGTTAAGATACTGTATATCCTTGAGTTGTCTGACTGAGAAGTTCAAGTTGTTTTGATGAAATTAAACGTATGCAAGGAAGGGAGCTAATACTTTGTCACAGGATTGTAAATAGAGTTGAGTTCTGCGTTTAGTAAACAATGTGCACTTCATCCTTTTAAAGTGTGGGTTAAGTGACTCCCTCCTTAATAGTGGTGAGTGAGTCTAAGACAACATTAGCGATGTGTGTTATTTGTCAGGTGGTCTTATGTCCGCAGGAAAATAAGAAAGTGTACTAATAAAGACTCGTGACTAAATGTTCATTTGGTAGTTGGGTACTTCCTTGACTTCACCCGCCTCTTCATCACGCCATTATCAGATTGTAATTACAGAAACTGGGGATGTAAGGAGATGTGCCCAGGCTTCGAAGTGTGTATCGAGGAATGAATGGGGCTTTTCGGCAAAGTGTGTATATAGACTTGTGTATTTGGGGGAGGTGATGATAATGTTGAATTCCTTGCTTGCCGATGTACTGCGTGACAGCTTTTTATTTGCTTAAGGTTTGAAAGAAATATAAACCCCTCCGGCAGTGGCTCCATTCAAATTGCGTTATTTTCATAGGGTTGCAACCAGCTCAGAATTTAGATAAAGATTTAATAGTTTGTATATTATACCTTGGAGAGTTTATAGTTTGTAGCGTAGCGAGAGCAAGTCCTTTCTCTGAATTAAATAACAAAACAAAACTGGGTGCTAGTGCCTCTTGCCCCACCCAGAGTTCACAAACTATATAAAAACAAACAAACAAAAAACAACATAAACAGCATACAACCACAAATAAAAAATCTTTCATATGTGTGAAGGACAAAGTGTGACTATTGTCAGGCATCATGTAGTATATTTGTTTGAACTTTATCATTAAAATATTTCATATTTCAACCGCTTGCTAAGTTTAAAGTCTCAACTTGTAAATAATTGAGTGTGTAAATTATGTAAATTATCGGGGCAAGTCAAACTCTTGCACTCAAAGCCATACTTGAAAACTTTATTTCTTAACTTGCCAGGCTTGAAAAGATGGAAGATCTAAAGTCCAACGCCCTTGAGTCCAAATTCAAGTGAATAACCTCATGGTTTTATTTTTATTTCTTTAAACATTTATCATACAAGGTTATGAAGGCTGTGTCTTAATATTAAAAAATAATTTTGACAGCTAAATTGAAATTATCTAAAGGAAATAATATATTATGCTTTTTATCCAATTGAAAACTATTCACATATATCAATGCAGTCTATATACTGTATAAGGCTTCAGATATTTTTATGACAAAACACACAGAGATCAGTGAAATCACATACACTGTACACAAGGTACACATCATTAACACCGACACATACACAAGGGCACAGTTAAAAAACACACACACACACACACACACACACAGACACGCACACGCAAGAATGAATGCACATATAGACAGACAGAAAACTCACACTGACAGTCCCAATTCCCCAACCCTATTATTTTTACAATTACTGTGGCTTCATCCACTCACGCTGTAATGTAATTACAGACAGATTTGTGATCTTGATATTGGTCCTGTGTGTATGCGTTTGTCTGCCCAGTCACTGTGTGTGCATGGCTGTCACCTCACACAACCTTTCTCATCCCGCAGGCGCAGGAGTCAGACACGTTTCCACACCGACCCGCCTTAAATTCCCGCCCACCCTGTCCGCAAGCCACCTTTAAACGTCGGCCTGTTTGCTGCTAGCCCCCCCCAAGTGAGCTGGAGGCAGTTTCCATGGCAACCCCAGTCTCCAAACTGAGGGCTTGGTCTTGTCTGTATTTCCTGTTGCTGAAACACATAATATCTGTGTGTGTGTGTGTGTGTGTGTGTGTGTGTGTGTGTGTGTGTGTGTGTGTGTGTGTGTGTGTGCCTTCGAGTCTGTGATTGCACTGCGTGTGATCTTGGAAAAAGAAAAAAATAAATCACTCACTCATCGTATGTTTGCCTTTCGCACAAGTGCCAGTGTGTCTTTGGGAGCTAAGGCTGCGCATTTGCATTGCTCTTAAATTAAGTGTGCAGTTGTGATTCCTCATCTTTGCTTTTACACAACGTATTCTCCGCTAACAAGAAACCAGGAACACATTCCAACATCCCATGTGACCAGAATTGCATTACAGTATCTAATGTAAACTGTAAAGGTTATTTCCTCCATACACACGTATCGATTATAAGTAAGAATTCATTTGGATTTATGAAACTAGTTTTGCTTTTTTTCTTCATACTGTATTGTGTTTTTATAGACCCTATTCATTAAAAACAGAACTTTTTTTTCTTTTTTCTGTGGCTGTAACAGACTTTTAAAAAAAAAAATTCAAACACATGTTGTGGCTTGATAAAGGTTGGGAAACAATGCAGTAGAGAACAGATGTAATGTGTCAGAAAGGTGTCCCAGCTGGTTCACCACCTTAGCAAGTACCGGTACTCTTAATAAATCAACTACAGAACATTAACGGATCAGAGTTTACCACAGCACAGCCGCAAACGCCACTGCCACACCATCATCATGATTTTGAAGCTATTATTATAAGGAACAACAATATTATTGTTGTTGTTCTCATGGAAAAAATGTTTTGCATCAAGCAGGGCCACAATCTGATGGCAAGGTCATTGTAACGCAGGAGTGTAGAAAATATTTTGGTGATGTTGTGATAGTAATACATTTTGAGCAGCAAAAGACACTTGGGGATTGTTTTTGGATCAAAAGAAAACAGAGACTCAGAAGTCTGCCGAGAAATCTGTGAGAAAATAATTGTTATGTTTCAAAGGCAATGTTCCCCAGGGAACGGCAGTCGGTAGTTATGCTATTTCACTCCCTGTGGTGTGTCATATTGCGAACTGAAGCTTGTGCCGATAACTGATAGTTGGGCCTCAAGTGGGCTCAGCGTTACTTTGACCACAGTATGTCGTCTGATATGTAATCTCAGAGCTAAAAGTCCAGAAGTCGGCCTTCCATCCGTTAATGAATGACTTAACTATGTTAGAATATTACTTCTGATTTGCATCACTCACTCATCCTTTTTTAATCTGGCTATTCCTCCTTTTGTCTTTGTTTCCTTTGAGTTCTGTCACTGTACTTCAAAAGAGAGAAGTCTTATGTATTAAGCAAAATGTGATATCGCAAATCTTGTGTGAACACCGTATCTTAGCTCTTGGCTTTGACAAAAACTGTGTTGGGAAACACACCTCATCCACTATTGCGTCCAATATACAGTTCGCCATTGTCACAGGTAGAGAGCGCATGGTTGCTTGAGTTGTGTTTGAGTAATTTAGCAAAAGATCATGTCGAGCCTACAACCCAAAAGAAGCTTGTCTGTGCAATTAATCCAAGCAACAGGAAATCTGTCATTTTCTGTTTGGATTTGGTGGGGCTTTTGTTGTTGTGAGCTATCTGGCTTTTCTGCTTTCTATTTTTGTGGGTTTTTGTTAATGTTTCCGTTCCCCTTGACAGTTTCTCGTTAGTGCCATTGTGTCCACCTATTCTTGTCAACATGCCCCTGTGTGTTGACCAATTAGCACCATCTGCCAATTGTTTCCTGTCCAGCTGTCTTGTGTTGTTTCGTTAGGTGTGAGGGTATTTAGCGACCAGTTTCTTTTTAGTTCGTGTCGGGTTATTGTCATATTGTCATGCTGTCACTCAGCTGGTCGAAGTTTCGCTAGTCTCTGTTAGTTTTGTTCTTGTTTTCTCCCGAGTCCGTTGACCCTCGTTCATTTTCGTAATAGGCCTTTTTCGAGTTTTTGGTTGTTACTTTGTCTTCTGTCCACTACCTTGGTTCTTGGCCCTTTTTCTTATTAAACTACTGTTCTTTGGAGTTCACCTTGCTTCCGGCTACCCGTACCCTCAACGCCTTCACTCGCAATGCCCAGACGCGACAGAATTAGTAAGTTCCTCAATAAACATCTTAAATGGGTGGAATTTTGGTTTTCTTTGGAAGCAATTTAACGTAATGGTAATTGAAGCGCAAAACAGCAGGATTTGGATACATTTCACTTTAGAGTTGAGAACAACAAAAAAGCTGGTAATCTGTCTGTAAAATAATGTACATATATTATGGTATGCATTTCGATTGGGTGACCAAACATTCACAGACATGTTCACTTTTTCTATTAGGGTAGAAAAAGGGTCTATTAGAAATCCATTTGATGTTTTCCACAGGACCGATTAGTGTGTGTTGAAATTGACTTTTAACCAAATACTATGGTACTGTGCTACCTGTGACGTGTTCCCAGAGAGCCTGCCTACTATGCGCAGGAGCAGAAGAAGCAGATGTCGGCAGTGCTGTATCTTCCCCCAAAATGTCTAAGCGCAAGTGCAGTTTCACAGACCAGCCCAAAAAAATTTCCCAACGTATCGTCCCAGTTGCGATAAATAGGAGGTGGAGTGCACTAGTTGCAAAGCTGGCACATATGTGTTGGTCTCTAAAAAAGGTGCCACAGACATGAAATCCAAACAGACACAGAGAAACACAAAAAAACGCTGTGCGAGGTGAAAGTTCCCTTGCCAAAATGACTGAGTTGCTTTTTAGACTCAGGAAAACGGAGGATGCTGTACTGTAAATGCAGGGAATGGTAGGTTTGCATTTCACGGTGTGGAATACCATAAGAGGGCATCTCCAGACTCTGACACCACCAATAGGTTAGTGTCTGCACTAAGAAGCCATTGCGAATGACGTTACAGGGCCCCACTCTTGATGCCACTTATGAAGCCCTCAGAGAAATCAGGAACTGTGGTGTTTCTACTGACAGGAGTAACCAAGGAGCAGTGAAAATATTCCCATTCATACCAAATACTTTGAAAGAAGGGTGGTGCGCAAGCAAAATTGATTGAGGTTAACGACACTCCAAATGAGACAACAAAAATCATTGCACAATATCTCACCAAAACACTGGCAAAAATAATTTGCCTGAAAAATCTATTGCATTCACTGGTGACAACTGAAACTGAAAATTTTGGAGGAATCCAACACGACGAAGGGGAAAAGAATGTGTTTGCAAGTTTGAAGATGTGCCAAAAGGCACACGACTGCACATTAAGGGAAACAAACCAGTAAGTCAAATTTGATTCAACTTTCTTTCTAAATGTTGCCGTATTACTATTGTATTTTTCTCATGTGTAATAATTTGTAGAAAAATATAAAGAACTGTATTTTTCAGGCCATATATTGAAAATAAATAGGAAGTAATTTGAGTTACAAATGACAGACTGAAAAGCTGACATGTAGGTACACCTAATTACATAAATCAAATTTAAAAAAAGGATTTCAAGTGTGGTTTATAATCTATAAAATACAGCAAATTATTTTACACTATCTGCATTTCATTTGACCATTTTTGAATGTGTGTTATGGGCAAACCAAAGAACTGACCAATATTATCAAATATTTACATAGCATATTATTCTCTTTGACGTTCACTGAGTAGAAGCAGTTTAAAGCAGGCAAAAGGTTGGACACCTTTGTCTGATAGAACACCTTAAAAACCTTATGGAGTAAGAGATAAACTGCTCTATTGCTGCAGATTACTGTAGCAGCATGTTGTTGTTACTGAGGCCCGTGACAGCCTTCCTCTGCACCACTTCCAAGTTTTGCTTATCAGTTGCTACTTTTCCTCTTCTCCTCCCCCTGACTCAGTCACCAACAGGGCGCTGACGTGGTGGCCTCGGTGAAGCTCTGCGT
This sequence comes from Hippichthys cyanospilos, assembly GCF_059441005.1. NCBI lineage: Eukaryota > Metazoa > Chordata > Actinopteri > Syngnathiformes > Syngnathidae > Hippichthys > Hippichthys cyanospilos. The sequence goes on from NC_142374.1 coordinate 12,005,796, forward strand.
CGCTAATCCGGGATGTGAGTTTACATTGACGGCGGTGCAGGGATTGAAGGCTTTATAAAAAGCAGAAGTCGCGGCAATGAGCACACTGTCGTTTGAAACGCTGGGAGGAGATAGGAGCCTGTCACCTATCAGAAGCAGACTCCTGACGAGCCTTTGAACCTCACTAGTTTGCCACATCATACATACATATACTGTAGGTGATCTATAAATATACGTACATGCATGTGTGTCAGGCGAACAATACGCGTGATAGTTACATTTCTGATCAAAAGCATTGACGGAAAAAATTGTCTCCTCAAGTCACTCTGAATACAGCTCGGGAGGTCTGAGAAAACAGAATGGGGAATGAGGTTACAGTGTGACGCTGCGAAAAAAAGAAAGACTGAACAAAAACAAATCTGTGACAGAAAGGGAGCACTGAAAAAGATACAAGAGCACGACTTCCAAGAGCAATGTGTAAACATATATATATATATATATATATATATATATATATATATATATATATATATATATATATATATATATATATATATATATATATATATATATCCGCCCGTATATCCGTATATCCGCCCGTAAGCCTTGGAGGCAAACGGGCAGTTTGTATACTGCATAGTCAAGTCGTTCCTGCTTTGTTTTATTCACTTTCCTTGTCTACATTCATATTTTATTGGCCCATACTTCACAAGGAATAGTGTGAGCCAAAACAAGGAAGAGAATGACTTTACATTGTCACTGAGTGTGCAGCAGGGATGTTGTGTGGTTTTAAAATGTAAATGCACTAACAACACAGTTGTTCATTCACACACGGGTTAATTAATTCAAAACAAAGCAAAAACATTAAGGCGGACTGGAAAATTGACTTTTTAATTGTTTGTATACAAACTGTTGGGGCTCTAGAATGCCTGCTGACCAAACGAGTGTGAAATTAAATGACTAAGTAAATCTTTTCTTATCTCACTATGTCTGAAAATGAGTGAGTCCTGATGTAATTCTGCAGCACTGTTACATAACAAGGAGGGCAATTTACATAATAACCACACCCAATGCATGTTTCTCCACCTATCATCAGCTAAATTCATCAGTGGTCAGGAGCCCCTTTTCAAGTGTTTGGTCGGCCACAACACTGCCGGGAATCAGATGAGGGGGAATTTCTATGGATGCACAATTTAGCGTTCTGATAAGTGTAACTTGATTGCACTTTGAAGTTGCTGAGTGGGGGATAGAAATAGGACAACAAGTAATTGATGTCCCCAAATACTAAATTAAGTTGTGCTGAATTTTTCGCCAAGTGCAGTGTACTTTCTGTGACCGTATTTTCATTACATCAGGGGCGTAGCAACCATATGTGCAGCGGTACGCCCAAATTGGGGGCAACGCCGCCCCAAACACGGTAGACTAGGTATCGCATAGTGAAATTGCATTAAACAATTGCAGCGCTGTGTTTTACAGGAGGATTTCTTGTAAAAGTTTAATTACGGCTTGGATTCACATGGTATGAAAAGAAGTTGAGCAAATACATGCATTTTTAATGAGCGTGTGCATCAGTGCTGCTGAACGTGTGCTGAAATGCACTGTTGCACAAAGTAAAACGACAGCCATCGTGGAGTGGAGAACAATATGCGGATGAGCCCGAGCAAAGTGCGGGATTATTGCTGTCGTGCATTGCGCCTCCGTCCAAGCGGCTGTTTTCACCGATAAAAATAATGTTTCCTGGCTCTTGCTGCTGGAAGGCACTTGCTCCACAGGATATGCTCTCTCATCCAGGAGCTTCATAAATGTTTGTTTGCTTTTTTGGCAGTTGTGCCGCTCCCTTCCCCAGATACTACACAGAAGAGGAGTAGACTACCCAGCAGACTTTGCATGATCGGCGAGGCATAGATTGAGAGCTCTGGTTTGCGGTGGATGGTCAGGGTCAGGAAGGCCTTCTTTGACCTGAACATTATCTGAAGCACTGAAGTAGACATGAGGGATGGATCGAGGCAAATTCCACGAAACGAGATGTCTCACGAGATAGTCCACAAGATGATTGTTTTGCAAATTTTCGTATACCTCCGAGTTCAAGTCGACCGCGCGTATAAGTCAACCCCATCTGTTTTACGGAAACGAAAAAAGTGCGAGGCAATGTGCACGTGTGCGTGGACACAAATGCAGAAACTGATGTTGCACAACAAAATGATTAGAATTTTCAATGCTTTTTTTTTGGCACAGCTGAATATTATTTAGTCAAAAAACCCTAAAGTCATAATCACTATCAGACACGCAAATAGCTCCTTACACTTAGCACCCAGGCATCCTTTCCTATTTCCTCGTCAACTGTTCAAACATCCTCATTAATCGTCGATGGGTAGTCATGTTCGGACCTATCAAATTTGTTTGAAATGGAGGTCTTTGGAGGGGATTTGCTGATCATCTTACTTGGGATGTTCTGTACTCAAATGACGACTGTTGTGAGATCAGAGCGTGGAATGATCCCCTTCGCTGGTTCTCCCCCCCACCTGCCGACATCCGTGCCAGCTTGTTGAAGCGCTCGTCTAAGGGCTGAAGGAGCCAAGTCAAGCCGTCTTTTCCTTTTCGGAATGTGTTAAAGTCTGCCAAAAATAATTAGCCACGGCGCCACATTGTTGACAAAAAAGGGGCAATTGGGCTGTGCTTGATGAAAGTGCATATTTGCAATGTTTTATGCAAAAATGGATGCATACTGTATTGAATTGAAGGTATAGAAAATCATTTTAAGGCTTTTACATGACATGATATGACTTATTCCACATTTGAATGAATGTTATTCAAACACAGATATGTGGAAAAAAATTGGTCAGTTTTGAGTTACGTATACTGTTATAAGTTGACCCCTCTAATTGAACATGAGGAAAAAAAACTTGACTTGCACTACCGCAGATATACGGTAACTGTAAAATAATGCCAGTTAAATATTCCAGTTTTCAATGTTTTTCTTTTTATCAAGCAAAAAAAAATAAAGATAAAAAAAAACAAGCTAATGTGCAAATGTAAAAATAATCTAGTGTTCTGATGTCATCTAAAAAGGAGACAGACTGCATTTGTCCTATATGTCATTTTACAACATTTTACTTTTCTTTTCCTCAACTGCAAAACCAATATATCAACACACATGTGATTTGAAAGTAATCGGAGCAGTCTGTATTATGAACGAACATTTTTTTTCCATTTTTTTGACAATCCACATTTCCATGAATATACATTTTTACATAAATATAAAGAGAGATTTTAGAGACGTCTTCCAACATAGATAATGAAACTAAATGCAGAGCACATTTGGCCTGGTCTGTTCAAAAGTGATCAGTACCAATGTCTATCAGTCTGTCAGCATCAAACAGTAATTTTTGTCTGCTAAATTGCCTCTGATAGGTAATGTGACTGCTCTCCCCAGACGATGTAGCATTGCTGAGATCTCGTTCCATCTCTACATGACATACAACCAAGTTCAGTGAATACACTAAACTTGTACACTCAGAACTCAAATCACCGGCATCTCAAATCATTTTTTCCCAATGAGACCAATGGAAATCCCACTGACTGTTCCAGCTCCTCTCACGTGTTTTTTTTCTTTTTGGAGAAAAAAGGCACTTGAATATATCGTAGGAAGCTTGCCTTTGCGCCAACCAGGAACAAGTTAAGAATCGCCCGATTCATCTTGCACATGCTTAAGTGTAGTCCTTAGTCTACATGCAAACATATGTCATGAAGTGAACCGAAAAAGATGTAAGGGAAAAATCACAATTTTGAACTAAGAATATATTTTTTGCTCAATTTTTTGTGATTACATAACCTGCTTGAACTTATTAAATGCACATTATGTTACAGTTGTGCTCATATGTTGAGTTAAGTACCCCAGAGTATAGCAATTTATGAGCGCAAATGTATTTCTATTTTCTACACTAAAATTGTTTTAAACCTTGGGGTGGTAAGACTTTATTGGAGCCACAAGCATTATGGAGGGCCACAGGTGGTTTCTACAACTATACCATGGTAGTGTTAGTATTAAAAATAGAATCAGTCAGTTAAGTCCCTCACTGAAGGTTAATTTATAAAACACATGGTCAACCACTGGTTATAGTCCATCAACAATTTGCCTTATTGTGAAGGTTCTACAGGGTCTGGTGTCACCATTGATTTCCTTGGACTGACGAGACGGCAGTCATTGGGAAATGAAGCGGTTAAGCCTATAAACATAGTCTAATTGAACTCACTTATGGTAGATTACAGATTGGAAACCCCCTGAGGTGTGTTAAGATTTTTTTTTCTTCCTTGTTCCTTGCAAAGTCCGCTGACTGACAGACGCAAATGAAACAGCAGTGAGCCACACTGCCGTGTCAGTCAAAGTCAAGGGGAGTGCGTATTTGAAAATCCATTAACAGAGACACAAAGAACTTTGTGATCATCGGCTCTAGACAGGAAAAAAGGAAGCGATTGCCAATTTGATTTTTGCAGGTGAAAAGTAATCATTGCCTTGGTTGAGGTGATCGATGAGGAACGTGGCCATGACAACAATATGTGCTGTGTGTACAGCGGAAGTAAGATTGTGTTTGTGCAGAGCCCAGCACCATACTTGGAATTCAGGGCACACTTAGGCTCTTTACCGGGCAGGGATGAGGGAATGACAGAAAATGAACAAGCGAGGGAGAAGAGGGGGAACATAGATGGTGGGTGATGGGTTGCATGAGGGAATGTGCGCGTGTGTGTGTGTGTGTGTGTGTGTGTGGGGGGGGGGGGGGTGATTGAGACGCAGAAAAGGAATTGAAGTCTATGGCGATTCGCTTCACAATCTACAACACCAATGATGTAAGCTTGTCTGCTGTTGTACTGCTTGTCAACAGTATGTGCACCTTTTTCGACAACTCATTGATTTCCCCCAAAATCACAAACACACACACGCACACACACGCACACATACACACGCAGGCACAAACAGAAAATCGACAAAGCAACTTTGAGGCATTTATACGTCAAGGTACCACTGGGTTATATTTTTGGAATCTGGGAAGAAGCTAGAGGAACCCCAACAAAGCACAACAACAACATGCACTAGAATCATTTCTGTGAGATGACAGTTGTGTTGCTCTCATATAACATCTCTTTGCATTGTTGGTACTAAAGGAAACAAATCACACTCAAGTTATAGTGCATGACCGGGAGGCTCGCACCCGTATAAACACAACAGTTCTGTACTACAGCGCTAAGCCGGCAAGCAGGTAAGAAAACAGCAGGCAGCGTCGAAATAAAACACAAAAACAACATGTGCTCCAACTCTAATAAACAGAAATGCAGAAATGGAAGCATAGTAAAACTGCAAATTTGCCACTCACCATCCTCCTTGCATTCTTCCGGAGGCTTTGCCTTCTTGGCCAATCGAGGGTCCAGCCATGACGTAGTCTTGGTGTTGTGGCTGCACAAGAAGAAGACAAGCGCAAGAAGATCATTAGCTCAAAGTAGCACTAATGACCTGGATCCAAGTGAACGGGGCCTGATTAGCAAACATTAAGGTCCATCAATTATTCAATAGAGAGGTCTGGCAGTGCGAAGAAGTTTACACACATGCACAAAAAAAAAAAAAAAAAAACAGAAAAGAAAAGATGTCGACCTCTACCAGGTCACAACAACTAAAGGCCAAAACAAAGATAGTAAAGCAGCTACACTCAGAAGTCAAGTAGGGGGTCAAATAAAATACCACTATTAACAAAATACTGTGAGCCACATAAGAAACTACCATATTTTAGATATTTTAGTTTTATTCTTTCTATATGGGTTCAACATTTAAGTCGAGTCTCATACACTTTTTAACGCTAGATTTGCCCACCAAAAAAAAAATAAAAATCAAGCCGAGAATGTACAGAAAATCCTGCATGTCTTTTAGTGTTTGTGTGCATACATGTGCATTTTAAGCAGGGGGGGCCATCAGTGTCAGCAAGGGCTTCTCTGCTGGCCTAATAAAACCTGACATCACCTATATATATCAAATTTTATATCATACTATGTTTATTTAGTTACGCTCCTTCCAGTGTTTTAGTTTTAGGTTTTGATCCATTCAGAATTCAGCTAAATCATGTCACCAGGCTGTATGGTATCTGCCCCTGGCCTTGAGGATCAACAGTCTAGGCATCTGTGCACTGTAAGTGAATGGGAACACATATTTGATAGATAGTTGCGATAGCCAATCAGATCACGAGTTGGAGACAGTAAGACCTGCTAGATGGCCTCACGTTGTATTTGAAATGCATGTGATTGGATGGGAGGCAGCTCAATGCAGAGCAACCAAGCTACATGGTGTTGCTTGGTTGATCTGCATCAACAGTGTATAAAACAACAGATATATCAAATATATCTACTGGCTTTTTTTTAAACCCACAATGGCTGAAGGAGAAAAAAAACGTCAACCAAGTCATTGAACTCTTCTTGAGGAAAAAAAGAAGAATGGATTTTTTGTTGAAATAAGTCTTTTGGGGGGGGTCACTGTTTTGTTCAGTGCAAGCGTTTTATTTATTTTTTCATTTTACATATTTTTATTCATATTCAATGAATGGATAGCACGTATCAAGTGTCATGGTAAGTTTTAATTGCTGATGCGGGTTTATTGATGTTTAAATACTTTGGAAAATAGCCTGTGTGGTACACGAGTAAGGTGATGCAACGGCCAGTATTGCATACGTGTGATTTCTCCAGCTTTGGTGTCGGACTAGGTAGGACATCACTGAAGGCTTAAGTATGAAACGCACAGACCGCCATTGATTTTAAGAGGTGAGGCTCAGTGGGCATGTGCAACGTGAGGACGTCTGGGCATGAGCTCCGATCGACAGTAGTGGGTCCCCGACTGTACCTTGAGTTTACTGTTCTTCCATGGTACAAAAAAGTGCATCGGCGACTTTGGCTCTCCTTTCCCACATTGAGTACCAGCCGGGGTGGTAAATGTAACATCGCCGTGAAAGTCACAATTGAATCCAAATTGGCAGTGTAGGGTAAATTAATGGAGCACTTACTATCATGACTTTTTAAAAGCTTCTACTCAAAGTGAAGCATCTGCTTTTGTTGTTTATCAAGGCAATCAGCAGCTCAAATTCCTGGTTGCCACGACAACAGTTTTGACGAAAATCTTCCAATCCTGATGCTCCAGACGCTCGACAGCTTCAGCCGCTCAATTTTTCCACCACTTTGACTCAGAGGGGGATTTAAGATTGGCTGCTTATATTTTTACTTCTTCCTCACCAATTTCATCATGTGAGACTCACTTGCCACCCTGGACTCTTTAGCTCTTCGGACAGAAGGTTTGACACTTGGACTATTTTATCGTGCACCATGTTTTTTTTTTTTTACTCCATTGACTTGAGTAAAACCCCCAGATGGGGAATTCTGCTTTTTTACACTCGCCTCGCAGTCTGGCGGAATGCTGTGGTGGATTTCGACAAGGTTTTACAATTTCCACCTCATGAACTTTTAGGAGAAACTCCCCAAACTCGCATATCTTTCTGTCAATCTGCTCCACTGAAGGCCAGAGAGGATCTGATTTGCCTGCATGATTTTGTTGATGCAGGGTAACAAAAAATGCTAAATGTACCCTCTGCATTGTTTGCCACTGGAGGAGAGGTAGGGCTCGTGTCCTGCATGTTTTCCAGGATTATCTTTGCAACACACTTGACTCAAATGATTAGCTCATCAGCAAGCTCTGCAGGAGCTTCATAATGATCTTGATTATTTGAATCAGGTGTGTTGCAAAGCGAAACCTGGAAAACATGCAGGACATTGGCCTTCAAGGACTGGATTTACGCTATCGGGGTTAATGATGTTTTACGACTACATGATAATTACTGGACTGAAAATTATTATGGTAAAAAAAAAATAATGTCCCTTGAATCAGATCGAGATCAGTAAATTAGGTTGATATTCGAAGCTACTTCAAAGCTACTTCAAATATGCTAACGTTGGTCTGGTTACTGTCACTTTAAGAGTCCAAGCCTCTGTTGAATAATCTAGAAAGTGATATGGCCTCTGCGCGGCTTCGTAAACAACGCGCTTTAGTATTCCCAGCATAGTTTATTTTAACTAGGGCTCAATGTTGCGCCCAGATTTCACCATATGCCAACTGAAAAAAAGGTATTGGTCGTACGTGTGCAACAGGACGAAATCTTTCGCTGAAAACAATATTTGCTTTAAATATTGATACATGGGATACAATTTTAAAGGAACAAGCACCTTGTGATGAGTCCCATTCACTTAACCCTTTGACTACCGAGTCTTTTTTTTTTTTTACGAAAAAAAAAAGAACATTTATGGCATGTATTGCTTGTTTATAAGTCTAGAACGCTTGGAAAATTAGTTAAAAAATTCCCACTTGGATAGATTGGGTTACAGGCCCTGGGATTTTTTGTCTCATCTGTATTTCATAATAATAATAATAATAATAATAATAATAATGTGCCAGAGGAGTGAAAATGATCACCAAACAGCTATAATACATTATAATCAGTGTAATCTATAGTAACAAACATATATAGCACATTTTATCAATATGTTTCCGCAGTACTAGATCGTTAATTCATGTGAAATAGTACAATGCAACCTACCATGTTGACAGTCGGCCCAGCACTGGCTTGTTGTGTATGGAAAAGTTGCTAAATGCCACTAGAATCTATAGACATTTGTGCAATGAACCGCTGTGATGCCTTTTCATGTTATTGCTACGATTCCGATACCCACTGCCATTTTTTGAAAAGCTGTGGAACACATTGTCCCAACGGGAGTAAAAGGGTTAAATGAGAGCACCAGCTGAGGCTCAGACGGCATCACCTCACCTGGTGTTCGTGGCATCGCCTTGGCGGTTGTTGTGTTGTTTTTTTTTTTCATTTAACCTGTACTTTTACCATCGTTGCTGGATACATATACACATAATTGTGTTGATTTGGTTAACACTGGATTACAGTACAAACTCTCAAGTAGGCAGCACTAAAATGTTTGGGGTAGTGCCTTTATTTTAAATTGTACATGTGTGCACGTATTAGTGTGTGATGTTAATTTTGCGAATTATATTTTGAAGCATAACTATGAAATACTAAACACTAGTGGAGGGCGATAAAACATGACCAACTTTACTACTACAATAGGTACCAACATGCATCAGATCTTTTGAAATTGCTCGTCGCCTCACCGACTGAAGTGACAACAGATCAGAATGCGCGATAAAATGTGACTGCACATTGTCGCTAACCACTTTTTTATATCATCCTCCAACCTCGCCACATAAGTAGGAAGCGAAACTGAAATGTTTTATTCTTTTAAGTCGCAAAAACAGATACATTTATTATACAAAAAAATATTGGGTTATTGGGTCAGTATGGAGAAACAGAAGTAAACTGTGTATAAAACTGTTATTGTGCATCCCTACAATTTCTAGTATTGTAATTGCAGTGTATGTGTGTAACACCATTAAACTCATAACTCTTGGGGTTAAATAAAAACAAAACACACACGGTTGTTTCATATCTTACTCTATGAAGTAGACCTCGCCCTTCTCCGTGTATGCCATCTCCCAGTTGTCAGGCAGAGGGCCCAGCTCTTCCTCGTCCACATCCGGGACCTTGTTGGGGGACTTATCTGGAGATTTGGTTGCATCCTCCGCCTCGGTGGGAGCCTCGCTTGTGGCAGCTGCTTGGCTGCAGGTTTCCACGGCAACCTCTCCAGACGTGTCTGTGCTCTTGTCCTCATGCTCACTGGACTCTGCGCAAAAAGAACCGTCGCATTACGTTTTGGGACAAATTGGATTTAAATGGTAGAATTGCGTATCCGATGCATTCCTCGGTGGCCAAGAATTTGCTACCAGGGCATTAAGTGGGAATTTACTCAATTTAATCTACCTCTTATTACCATGACTAGCACATCACAACCATCAAAATTCAGCAAAAAAATGAAACACAACAACATGTAACTATGCCTGTACAGTACCGGTCAAACGTTCGAAAACACCTTCAAATTTGAATGGTTTCGAGATCATCAGGTTGTCAAGAAATTCAAACTATTAACTTTTGAAAATGCAAAGCGGCTAACTGTCAAAGCATCATCCATTTCATAAAAGCTGCCTGAGAAAACAGCAACCTTTCACTTGGGAAAATTGTGCCTATTTTGAAGAATCTGAATGATAAAACGTGTTCTGTTTTAATGATTTTTTTTTTTTCTTAACTTGGTGGACAGTTTTGCCGATGGACCGCCGAATGTTGAAAACACCTTAAGAAATAGAGTTTGCGCTGCGTTTCATGTCTTCATCAACTTAAATTCATACTGCACACAATCTCCCTCAACGGATTCACTGTACTGGTCTAAAGTAAAAAGCAGTGTTTAGAATTAAGGATTAAAAGATTTTAGGTTGTAATTGTAGGTCATTGCTTCTTGATAAAAAAATATATATATTTTAAATTGTATGAGTGAATGTGGTTACCCATATAGCACTGCAAACATCACCCAAAGTCATCTTGGATGGTACAAAAATGGATGAAAATGTTCCCTTTTCATCCACAGTAAAAAAAAAAAAAAAAATGGTGTGGTCCTTTCATCTTACCTCATCCTCCATGAAGGAGGAAGAGGAAACTCATTGCATTTGATAAGAGTTGTGGGCGCTCTATTCTAGTCATTTCTTGCAAATACTTGGAAATGCCTTTTTTTGTTGAGGACTGTGCGAGCACGCACACACGCACATGTGCGGACCTGGACTCACACTGCACACTACACACGGCATGCATGATGAGTCAATGCTGCCGAGCTGTGAACCCCCAGGAGGGAGAGAGGAGAGGGAGCGAGGGCGAGAGGGTTCTGAGGACAGCGAACATGAGGAGCGCACTGCACGTCAGAAAGAGAAACCGGCAAAGACGGAGTCTTTCAGGGTCAGGGAGTGAGTCAGAAACACAAGGAAAGGATTTAGAGAGTGACAATAGATGCCACCAGCTCTTTTTTGACATTGCCCACACCACATGGGTGGTTCTGGGAGGAGAGCATGACCAGGATTCTGGCAATATGCTTATATCGCCCTAAGTGCTGCAGCAAAGAGTGGCGGAAATAAACACAAATGTGGCTACAGTAAAAGTACTGATTGAACTCCAGTGCACATTCTGAAATGTACTTCACCACAAAGAAGGTTCCCGACTAATATTCCTCAAGTGATAGTTGTCATAGTTCAGCGTTTAATTCTTGTCAGCTTTACATTCAACTTCAATTGGGAGCGACAAATAAACAGCTTTAAGCAAGCATGCTTTGCCCCTTATTTGGGGAACAGTGAGACCCAGTCTTCATTTCCTCAGTGATGAAGCAAATGTCAATTGCTTTCATCCTTGTCAGTTATTTACTGTTATTTACACACTAAAATGAATTTTTTCACACACTTATCAAATATTTACACGTAAGAAGCAAAAGAGTTATCCAAAGTTGCTATAGGCTATAACTACAAGCACAGATTCATCCTGGCCCATTTTGCAAAACATTGCACAGAGTAATTTGCAAAACTCTACTCGCATTTTCACACCTTAGACACGGATCATGATTGTGAGGTTACTTCACTCTCACTGCAAAGCCCTGGCTTACCATTGACCACACTAATGAAGAAATTGGATAAACACATTTAATGGGCGCGGAAGCACAAGTGTGCTTAATTGAAGATACTGTACATCCATATGTGCATGGTGCAGTTTGCATAATACCTTTTATTCAAATAAAGACTATCTTCGGGCCCAATCGAACATGTAAAATTTACACTTGGAAGAGTGCCAAATATTCAGAGTGAATCCAAATGCAAAGGTTAACTTGTTTAGGTTGGTACCAAATATAGTCTTTTATTGAGTACAACGTTACTACAAATATACTGTGTAGGTGCTATTTTCTTCAGATTTTTACTGTAGATCGAGAAGTTACTATAACTTTTCAGTCACAACATCAGCATTGTGCAGTGCTTAGTAAGTTTATAGTATATATATATGTATATATATATATATATATATATATATATATATATATATATATATATATATATATATATATATATATATATATATATATATATATATATATGTATAAATAAATATATATATATATATATATATATATATATATATATATATATATATATATATATATATATATAAAAATATACATATATATACATATACATATATAATGAAGAATGTTGTGTGTTTGTCAATATCTTTTGAATATATAAATCATTGATCCCCAACCCCAATATATGAGTGAGGCCATAATGAAATAATCTTGAGAGTCACGAAATGTGACGGTCATTTGAATAAATGCATACGATTTATTATTATCAATTTAATTTGGTTAATTGTATGCATCGTTTGATGGCTGTGTACACAATAAAACTTTTCAAACTTGGTTGTCTCATATTGGATATGAGTCTTTCAACATGAGCGTTAACTGACGCAGAGCAGAGCTTTTTGCATTTCTGCTGCGGGAGAAAAAAAAACAAAAAAACAGCGTGCCAGGATAACTGGAGGTTGTTTCAGTCAAAGGCCAGATGCAGAAGCAAAAATAGCACGACACACAAGGAGGCTAAACATGCCGACGTGCTCAGAGTCAGACCGTCCCAAAAAGAGACGGAAGAGGCGGAGAAGAGGTCAGGAGAAAGAAAGAAGAAGCAATGGGTGTTGTATTCATAGAAGCCAAGCTGCAAGGCCAGCGGAGGCACAAATGACACTCAGAACAATGATAATAGAGAATCCATCAAGGTGCCTTTGAGGCTTGTGTTATATAAGTTTATGGACCCGGCGCAGTCGCTTCGACCCCCGAGCCGAGCGTGTTAATGTCGGCAACGAGCGGCGCGGGTGCAGTCGGCAGGCCTGATTTATGGACGAGCAGCAGACAGGAGACGGACTGAAAAGAGAAAGTAAACGCCATATTTATCCCATCAGGGCCAAGTAAAAACACAATGCAGATGCTTATTTATATTAAATTCCACCCGTGCGCTCGTAAGAAACAACCCTTGGGACGGTTTGCCATTCCGAAAAGAATTTACTCTCCACCAAAATTTAATGTTGTGAAATATTTTCCATACCGATATAAGATAATACAAAAAACAATACAAAAACAATCCTACGTCAAGGAATTCTCTTATTATTGTCTGGTGCCTATTAACTGCAAAATCAAGGGGACACTAAATAAACAATATTCATAACATGTTCTTTGTAGACTTTTTTGGTGTTATTACTGAGAATAAGAATAAAAACAAAACACATGAAAGAATATTTCTGTGAGTAACGTTGTTATTAGTGTTTGTGGGAGTTGCTGCTTCATGTGTTAAAGTAGTATTTTTTTAAGGTTTTCAATTATGGTAATGTGTATGCTAGTTTCTGTTCGCCCATCTATAGCATTTCACATGATTCTCTATCATGAAGCTGGCAGACTTTTGTTTGACATAATTATATGGTTTATTTGGAAGTTCTGATATATTAAAATAGTAAAAAAAAAATTCAAGAAGTATTGTAAAGCAAAAGCTGGAGACTGATTTGACCTGTTGATCATAGAACTATCTGAGCGAGTCCTTTCATTCATCTCACAAAGCCGTGCTATATTATGAAGTCTTATTTCTTGACTGGGAGAATGTGAATACCAACCAATAGTTTAGAAGTACAGTAATTTAATCAGTTTAACTACAGTATGTGCTAGAAGTACATGATTGAATGTAAGGGAAATGTGTCAAACTGAAAATATATATTGTTAGATATTCTTATAATCACATCGTTTTACAACCTCAGACATAAACGGGACTTTCGCTGCCTCATTTTCCGGGATCAGGCATCTTGTACTACCTGGTGTGATGGCCACCCCGTTGCCGTTGACGACAGGGCTCTCCTCTTCCTCCTCCTCAGGCGGCTCCAAGCTGGCGCGCTGTTCCATGTTGCTAACCGACTGGTTCCTCTTCCTCTTGCCCTGGGCGCTGGGCCGGGCTCCGGGCAGCAGGGCCTCACTCACATTAAGGGGAGGGGCTGCTGGGGACGGTTCTGCTGGCGGCTTGGGTGTGCCGTAGAAGTTATCTGATGAGGACAAAAAGTGTTCAATTGTATATAAAATACTCAGTTCAATACAATAATAAAAATTGTGAAAAAATAAAAAAGATTTTTGTACTGTTTAAGATCAAGATCATTATAATTTTATGGATTTGATCAAATAAATGCTTGTCAGTTATCAACAAGTCAAACACTATGTTTGCAAGATTACAACTTTGCAAATGTTTTCTTGCGATACTGCGACATTTTTCTTGTAAAATAATGCTGTTAAGTCATGTCATTACAACTAAAGTCATCACATGGTGGTTAGCTAATAACTATGTGATATTTTGTTTTTTTTATTAAAACAATAAGCAATCTCAAAATTTTCAGATTCTTTTATCCAATGAGATTACAAGTTTATTTTTGTAGCATCATTACTAGGGATGTCCCAATCACATTTTTTTGCACTTGATTTTGAGGATCTGCCGATACGGACTCCCGATTCGATACCTCCGCATTCATATGCCTATAAAACAGCAGTTTAAACCAAGTAGCTTAAAATTTTAAACATTTTCCCACTTACTTACTTTACTCCCGCTATTTCCGGCCACGTTTAAATTTTGCATATTCTGAACATTGTGCTTTTATTTTGGCAATACTGTACTTATTTTGGCAACATTTCTGTGTTTTTTCTAGCCATTAAAAGCGACACAAAAATAGTAAAAATAAAATAAAATTAACCCTGATTTTTTTTCTCCTCCATCCGATCAGCTGAAAATGTTATGATCCGGCCTGATTTCCCATCATGTGATTGGAATCTGGACAGCCCCAATTAAAGCTATCTCTTAACTTACAAGTGTTTTCTTAATTCAACATTTTGACTGTTATATTAATCAAATATGCAAAATATATTGCGGCTTTATGCAGATTCTCAAAATTATACTACTTGACCCAAGCACCACTCATTTACTAAGATTTACAGAATCTTTTTTATTTTGTTTTGCACAGTTCTGCAAACTCATACTTTAATTGTATTTATGTGGATGGAGTGTCACAGCTAACAGAAAAGAGCTTAAAAAGCACACTTGCGAAAAGAGCATCACAATTACAAATGAACAGGAAATGTGAAACAACCACGGCGCAATCCCGCTGTGTCACTCTACCTGTGGAACACATTAGCGGCTACAAAGGAATCAATTACAGGAATAAACGTACACCTGCTCCGTGGTAAAACACCTCCGGCTTTGTCACTTGGAGCATGTAAACATGCTCTAACCTTTTTTAACACCGTAAAGGAGAAGTGGAATGTTAAACAGGATGAAATGGAGAGCAAAAGCCAAGTATGTAAGGTCCATTGGGTAGTTTATATACACAACTCACACAAAGTGAGGAATATTGGGCTTTTGGGAGAAACTTCACGATGAATCTAAAATGCGCTGCAGTGGAACTTCTATTTAACGGACCTGCAACAAATAACCCCCAGAAACAACAGACAATAGGTCTGTACACTCAAAACACACCTTTTGAAGTTGATGTTTAAATCTTTTTGCCGAATGCACTGTGTTGCCATTAACAGACAGAGACTAGTCAAAAGATTACAAGTTTTGCAAATCCCTTCATTAATGGTGCAACAGAGCAGGAAATTCGCAATGCAGTTTGAATTGTTGAACACTTGCCCATTAAATTGAAGAAAAAAAAATCCAACTCACTATGTCATATATAAACATTTAAGTTTTAGACACATAATTTAAAGTGCAATATGACGCAGGACACCTGCCTGAATTATATTATAATGGAACCATCAATGAATATACCTCAATGTGCAAAGAATTACAAATAAGAGAGGCAGGTTTATTCTTCATTTTGACTCATTGACACTCCAGCCACAAGAATAGGGGATGGAAGCCAAGTTACCACCATCACCGATATAAAACACATTAAATAGAACATTGTCTTCTTTTATTTTAAAAACCTCTTGCTCATTAAATTGCAACCACAAAAATTGGGGTGGGAAGCCAAGTTATTTTATTAGGTATTGTAAACATAAGAGATGAGATGGACCATTGATGCTAATTAATATAATATAAAATGACTTCACCCCCACCACTCTCGATAGATTGGAAAGTCCACAATATTTCGATATTTGCTGTTATCAATGTTTAATGCATCGATGGATTTTTCTTCAGAGTTTGAAATGAACGACTGCGCTTGAAGGCACCGTGTATTTACAGTAGTCCACACACAGAAGCTTGAGCTAACTGCAGAAACTTAAGGAGTATAATACAAAGAGAGTTTAGGAATTGACTGTTATATATGGCTGTTATTTTATCAGGCGCTATTTGTTCTGCTCAAACATGCTATTTTTTGTACAGGAAAAAGCTTTTTTTTTGTACAGTGCTAATCGATGGCATCTAATAGTAAAGATGAAGACGCGCCCACGTTGTGGCTCATCAATGTGATGACTTGCAGACCAGAGCATTATTACCCTGAGCACAAGCAAGTTTAGATCAAATTTAAAATGTTTACAAAAGTTTCAAGAACATGGGTTGGTGACAGCAAAGTACAGAGAGCACAAGTTTTTTGTGAAATGAAACATTGTCAAGCAGAAGAGAGGCTTTGATGTGTATACTTTCTTAGCTTTTGCCGCCTCAAACTATGAAACAATAAAAATAAGACTGAGAACTGGATTTTGATGATAAGGGTTACAACAATGCTGACTTACTATATGGCTCAGAAGATTTTTTTTAAAGCATTTGCCTTTTTTAAATTCTTTTTTCTATAATTTCATAACTTGTATATTGAACATCATGACTGTTGAACATCATCACTTTTCTATCCTGCTGATGACACTTTTAAAAAACACGAGTCTCTCAATAGAAAGGTTGTCCACAAATGTTTTACCCATCATTAAAAAAGTAAAAACTGAATACGGCTTGAGCAAATCTGAAGCCTGCGTGATGCTGAAAAATAATTGAAATATAATGACAAAAGTGTATTTTAACTATAAATATAAGCTGTATCACAAATGATGCATGTATACTCCCCTAGCTCTATCATTTATTATTTATCTAGTAAAGTCACCATGGCATGTGAAATGTGAAATGAAATATTACCACAGACCGACAGCTTCTGACCACACAGCGATGAACATCAGAGGCCTCCAGCCTTTGTACCACATCTGCTCCATCCCCCCCAAAAACATGCACACTCATGCACACACACAGACACACACACATGCCCCAATGACAACTCAGCCTGTTCTCGCACACCTGCTTTGTAGCCTGACTGTCCTTTGGGGCAATGCAGCAGCATTCGTTGGGAAGCAAGAACCTGCTGTTGCATTCAAAGACACCGAAAAAACGGGTTAATTGCCTGCTCCCCAGATAGCCCGCTGCTAAGCCTATCTCACATCTGTTATCTACTGTAATGTTCATACCCTATATCCTGGTGACCTGTTTGCACCCAATTGTACTGCAGATATTTTGGCGATATTTGTTTTTAAGTAGGATTTTTCTGCATACAGGCAAATCAGTGCCTTCACTGTAGTACCGCATTGTGCCGCAGCAAGCCAGGCAAAACTGAGGTCAACTGGAAAATGTACAGCGTAATAAAACAAGAGGCAGAGAAGTTCACAGTAACTTCATTAAAATCAAGCATTAATAGTATTAGCAATGGGACGAGATCTCGTATGATGACATCTTGCGAGATTAAAACGCCTCGAGATTTCTCAGCCCAACACAGCACGGGATCAAGTCTTTTTTTTTTCCCCCTTGGCTTGTTCGCCCACAAGTGCAATAAAATACACATCAGTGTGCGCTGCATGACGGACCTGTGCTGATGGGCCAGAGTGAGTTCAGAGGTGGGCCACGCCCGCAGAGGGACTACTGTGGAGATGGGCCGACTGCGAGGGGAACCTTACCCGAAGGCGTTTTAGGGTTTAGGGTTTTTGAGTTTTTCCTTGCCCTTCGGGGAGCTTTGTTCGGGGGATGCCATTGTGCATTTGTGATGTTCTCTGTGATTCTTTCACTTGTGAAGCCCTTAGAGGCTCTGTTGTGATTAGGGTTTCTTTTCATAAATTTGACTTGTCTTAACTAACGCACGAGGCCATAGGTCAAAATAAATCTTAACATACCAAATAACGTATGTACACAAACGCCTTGAAACAATTTTATTTTGGAGTTCGTCCCAGAAAAGAATATCTCATCGATGGCAACATCTCTCTCAAGTGCACTACTGTTCCTTTCTTCCAAGTTGATTATTTCTAAATGATCAAATTTGATCATTCATTACTAAGTTACTCAATTTATTACTTAAATATAAGCTGCACAGGCAAATTACGGGATGCACTTATTATTTTCAAGTGATCTGTGTGGCAATAGTTTTTTCAGTTGAAAAAAATTAATGGTAAAATATTGGCATAACAGACATAGTTTGTACACACTGCAAAAAATGATTTTTTTTTTAAACTAGCTCATCCTTAGCTGTAACAAAACAATCCTGTAACAAAAGCGGCTCGTGTCTGTTTACAATTGCACGGTAAAGTTTTAAGTTTCTTGCAGTCTGTTCATTAAAAAGAAAACTGAAAGTTTTGAAAATTTAGCCAAACTCTCATCTCGTCCTCATGAACTCAGTCTTCTTAGACATCTCGTCTCATGGGCTTTGTGTCTCAGTCCATCCCCAATTATAAAATATATTTGTCATTTTTCACATAGAATAGATAATACATGCTCATGAGTAGTTATATTGTCTGTCTACTTGTGTTGATTTACCATTTCTGCTCAAATATTCCTTGCTGAAAGGGTTACAATGCTGTGATTGATGCTATTTTAAAGCCTTTGTATTATTTTACATCGTGTGTTAGCATTAAGCTAGTGGACTGTCATATGCGATTAATGGGTGAGGTGGTTTCAAATAAAAAAAAAAGTGAAATTCTTTCTGAGTTAAGTTTTACAGTAAACTAAACTGGGAAGAGGAATCATAGCTCGAAGAGATCATAAGATGTTGGTTCCCCATCTGCCAAACTGCTGTTAACATGACAAAGGGCAGAAATCGGTTGAGCTACAGCTATCCCGAATCAGTATTAAGTCACGTAACTCCCACGTCAGCTCACTCGTAAGTTAAGGTAATGTTGCTGTGCGGTAAAGTGACCATTGTTTGAAAGTTTGCAACTACAGCAACATCAGCGTTCATTTCTGTTAGCATATCAATGGAATTTTACACACATTATCTGTTAGCATTAAGCTAACAGTCTTTAATGACATTGGATGGTTTGGCTAAACATTTTGGCATTTAAATATCCAACATGAAATTCTCTTTTGTTTCCTGTGTCAATTTTACGGCATGTCTTCAACAAATTGACAACTTGATGCAGACACTCGATGCCTGTTTGGGAAACTGTGAGCAAATTAGCATGCGAGAATTCTTTAAAAAAAAAAAAAACACATTAAAGTATATGGGAGTAATGTAAAAAATATTTAGTTCATATGCATGGTCTGTCCATGGATTTTCACATAACGCTGGGAGGTCTGGAATATTTCCTGCGATAAACGGGGTTTACTAAATGGCTTTGTTGATCACATTAAATGGTCATTTGGCCTTCAATGGGGATGCCTTACGAATTTATTGTGAAAGCAGCAAGCGCTCTCATTCCTGGTTTGAATAGTAGCATGGGAGGAAACAGGAGAGCACTGGATTGTGTTCCGCTCGTAGCCAAATTGGATTTTCGGCATGCTTATCAGATTGAGGCTGAGATGGTGGGAGGGAAAGGCCACATATGTTATCATTCAATTCTTCATGGACATCCCTCCACTCGGCCTCAAACGAGATTTTCGTCTTGTTGCCTTTTCTTCTTACGCAAAAAACTCCACATTGTGGTGTGAGGAGAAGAATGTTTTTCAATCAGCAAATGAATAGCTCTTTGACTGTGTCAATCAATACGAAGCGTTATCTTTGTAAATGGAATTTTTATTACTACTTTTGGAATGGCAGTAGTGGGACTTTTTACCTTTACCTACTGTAATGGTTTGCTGCATGAGATGTCCTGGGAGCAGAGTATATTATATGTGAAGAGAGTATATTCTAGAAATATACATTAATTTCATGACCATGATCAATTTGCTTGTCAAATTCCCCTTCAAAATGATCTTAAATGCCATTATTATTGAAAGCTACAGCTTTATCCTTAAAAGTGTCCACAAATTTTCCTTGTAAAATTCCAATCGTATTCTCAGGAAATTCATGACTTTATTCTTGTAAACTTCTGACTTCCAGATAAATTATGACTTGGTTGATTTTGTTCACAAAAATATGTCTTGTTTTTTCACTGTGCACCAACTACTCCTGTTGTGCTATGGGGCCACGAGGTGCCACCTTTCACATTGTCAGAAAATACTTTATTATAAAGTGGTACCTTGACAAAACACTTAATTGCCCCCCCACCATACACACACTCACACACACAAGAGAGAAGGTAGTTGCAATGCACATACTGTGCCACTGGATTGTGGTGGTAACGATCGTCTGACTCCCCATTTGATTTTGGCCCAGCAGTGGAGTATACTACATACTTAAAATTGATATAGTTTAACAAGACAAGTACAAAGATATCTTTAGAAATCCCTAAATGTTAAAAAAAAATATTTTGGAGAAAAACGAAAACATATTTAAACTCTGACAATAAATGTGAGTTGCTTTTATAGTGGAACTGTGTGCCTGTAAGATTTATCTCTGCTATGTGTCATACTGAAATCATGTAGATCTACATTTTTGTACATTCATAATTACAAAAGCCAAAAAAGTGAAATATTTTTCTTCAAAGACTGATGCGGGTATTTGTACAGTTTCTTTCCCCAGTCTTTCAATACCAAATTTGACTCATTTTACCCTGAAAACGACTCAATACACAACTGTCCAATTTAAAGCAGAGAGCGAGCAGCACCTGCCTCCTGAGAAGTGTGCAGGTGTGAGTGTGTGTGAGTGTGTGTGTTTGTGCATGTTAGGGCTTTGTTAAATCACACACGCTCATAAAGCTATTTGGGAAATGAACCAGCAAGCCTCCTCCATCTGTACTTGTATCCCTTGCAGCACTGCAAAATACACAACATTGACAAACACGCACACATTATATTTAAACATCTACATCACCAATCGCACTGGTATTAAAGTGTCTTTTTGTAAGTTATTTTAAATTTCCAAGAATCATGGGCTAACTCTTTGTTCTGGAAGAACTTGCTTATGGAAGCCACCCTTATTTTTAGTGGTCTACTACATGACCAGTGCCGCTGTAAGGTGAGATTACTTTTACATTCAAATTTTCAAAGAAATGCAAAAAAAGCTAAAAATTGAACCTGGGGACCCTGAGGCACACTCGCTGAACGGGACCCCACTATGGCGCCCATGCAAAAACACACAGCCAACTATTTTCTATAGCTTCTGACTTCAGAGTTCAACCTATCTATGCACCAGTTTGTTATGAGGGCCATTGTTATAACAGCACTGTAGGTCCACATTTCGTCAATGTAATATTTTTTCCACCAAATCGACTCTATTGATATGTGCCCATGCTTTGTTCTGCATTATAGACTAAATTTAAGTGTTGAAAATGGTTAGAGAACAAATCGATTGACTCTTTTGGACATTTAAACTGTCTGAGTTTGTACATTTTCTCCCCTTACTCAGCTGGAGCTGTGTTGAATTAAGTTTCCTCAAGATGTCAAGTCTGTATGTTTTATTGAGACAATGACTGAAAATTGTTAAACTGTACACATTTAAGTAAGCCTTTTCTTTTAAAGTAATGCATAGCTGTTATGCTTCAGTGCAGAAATAAGTGTGTCAGCCAAAAGGTAAGCGTGTACAGATTAATTTCCTGTTACACTGCTTAGTCAGCTCATTGTTTAATTAATGCATCAGTCATGGCTGTGAGACCTCTGGCAAACATTTTGGGAAGATCGTGTAACAATAAGCATGAGGGGACTATCATTTCAATTCAATTGCTCTTTTATTTTCAATTTCTGAAAATGTGTTTTTGGACATGCAGGAATTTCTCCCAACAGTGACAATATGTAATACGACGTAATTATACATTCATTTGGTTTCATAGCCATAATGTCCCTCTGGGAGAAACCAAATGTGGCACGCAACAAAAATGAGTTTGACACTGCTGCAAAACACTGCCACTGACTAAGCAAAAAACCGACCTAGTCATAAAAATGATCTCAAGTTAAAACAGCAAAATTGCATGACATAAAAATTTCTTTCTTGAGACTCACCTTCATATGTTCCGCTCTCTAATAAGGCTCCACTTTGCTCCAATTCCATAAAACGTTCTACAGTCACAAAGTTGTAGTCTACCCCTGGTACTTCTCCTTCCTTGGGCTGCCTGGTGGTACCTGGAGAAAGACAGAGAGAAGATTGAGGGGTCAGGGGAGCCTCTTGAGAAGAAGAAAAGACAGGAAGGCGATGGAAACACAAGTGGCAACACAAAAGCTGAGTCAGAATTCTTCACGTGCCAATGACAAATCTATTCACACAACTGGGAGTGAGTGCCAGTGAGAAACAGAGAGGAAAAAGAGAGACCGTCATTCACTTCCTATTGGCCAACTCGGATCTAAAGTGAATCCCAGACACAATAGGACAAAATATACTATAAAGACACCATAAGATGATTAAAAAAAAAATGTTTCATTACTTTTACACATTTTAAACACACTTGTTTAATGTGTTCTCTACAGTAGCATCTCATTCATTGTTATACAAATTTGACCCTAGTGTTACAAGCAGTAAAGGGCTAGATGGACATTTAAAAAGCCAAAGGTTCATCCAAACAATGTAATAACCAAAGTCTGTTAGCTTCATGCCATTCTTTTATACCAAACACTATAGATAGGCCAGTGCTCCCATTCCCAGACGCATAATTTTTGACGAGAGACGCGTACTTTCAAATCAACGTGCGTCCCTCAAACGCATCATTTTTTGACATTGAAATATTAATCATCACCGTCCATCATGTTTGCTTTGATCTTGTGGAAAAAAATAACTTCAAGAAAAAAAATGAACACACCTTTGTTAAATATGGCTTAATGATGATCAAG
This sequence comes from Hippichthys cyanospilos, assembly GCF_059441005.1. Classification (NCBI taxonomy): domain Eukaryota; kingdom Metazoa; phylum Chordata; class Actinopteri; order Syngnathiformes; family Syngnathidae; genus Hippichthys; species Hippichthys cyanospilos. Next base: position 12,028,900 of record NC_142374.1, read on the forward strand.
TAGACAACAACCAGATTATTGTCATGACCATGCTTCTGGGAGTAACTTCGAAATAAAATCGTCCCACTGCTGTTATCTTCATACCTTACGTGATATCCTACATTTTTGAAGCATTTTCTGACTTCCTTTACAACGAGCCGCGTCGCCAGACACATTTCACTGGGCCACATGCTATTCTGGTAGCTGCTCAGGTCGCTGGGGCATACTGTTCCAGTAAAGATTTCAGCAATAAAAACAAATTCACTTCAGAGGGCACATGCCACAAACTATTTAGTATAGTAATTCATTGCTACTGTATTCACTCGACATAAAAAATACGCACATGGCTAATTAATATGGTAATTTATTCACATGTAGCTTCAGTGGGGCGGTGGGGGTTGGCAGGAGATAAGAATCACAAGAAGAAGTCAGTAAGCTTATTATTTCGATGACTTAAAGTGTAACTCCACAGTAGATCTGTACTTTATTTGCGCTTTGTTCAGCTTCATCTTTGTTTTTTGGCGCTGCCTCTGGCAAAGGGATATACCTGGCATCGTTTGTGCCAGGTGTATCCCTTTGGTATATGCTAGCATATGCAAAGGGTTTGCATAAGTACCCGTTTCAATCTAATTGCCATGTATAGAAATGAATAGCATCTGTAATTCAGTTATATGATTGATTTAAACAATGTAATTTGTGTACATTTTTGTAGGATATATAATTCTTGCATATGGGACTTACCCTAGTAACGAAGTTATCGCAATGTTTGATGTTGGAGAGACACTGATAACCTTTGTTTGGTGTAATGTCTTTTCTTTACAGTTTTAAAATATAAATGAGGGAGGGATACAGTATACTTCTGACTCAGCTGCATTAAAGAAGAGTTACACTCATTTGCTGTTCGCTATCTATCTGGATAAAAGCCATTCCTACATCTAGAAAGGACTGAACAAATGAGCTATTTCCATTTTATGTATTATTCAAGTCTGCAAGCTATTTAATTTTGATTGGATTGGATTCATTTCAGTCACTTGAGCGCCAAAATTTCACTCACAAATAAGTTAAATGAGTAAGAAACAGATGTCTTGTCAAGAGACAGTTGACGAGCCTAAAACTGAGCCTAATGCTTCAAAGAAAAAGAAAACAAGCAATACCAGGAGTCCTACTTGAAATAATGACTTCTTCGCAGTAAGGAATTTGAGCGCTACTTCATAGCCAGAAGCACCCACAAGGAATGGAAAGTATGGATTCTCTACAATTTTGTGACCAAACCAGATAGGCTCGCAAGTGACGGCAGCCTCAAAAGTATTTTCGAGACTCCTGACATCGCAACCGTGCGAAGAGAAAAAAACAAGCTGCGGGCTCCCATTTGTTTGATCTTTGAGCTCATATTTTATGTGCACTTCATACCCCCCTCCTGGTCTACAATAAAAACCTCAAGGGTTGACCAGACCGTGGTGATAAAAAGGTTGGGGACCCCTGATCTATAGGACAGTATATCACTTTTCCTTATTATAGTCAAGGTCATTGGGGGACCTGGTGCATACTGTATGTACATTCTCTCGGGAACAATAGGGATGTTCAATACCAGATCAGGACCAGTTGAAGTACACAACTCTTGAGTCTTCCCTGACACCAATACAGAGTACGAATATCACTAATACTTTTGCTACACAAAATCACCCCGACTCCCTTCTCCTGATCTGCCTATTCTAATACATCATTTTCTTTCGAAAAAATAATCGTAAAACTGTTCCAAGAGAGAGGCTGATACTTGTACGATACTCGCACATCTCCAACAATAGTTACTGGAGCCTTGTGGGGGACCTTCTCTGCCTGTCTTTACTCTTAACTGTGCTGCATGCCTTGGAGGAGACCTCAGTGCTCCTCAGAATGTTATTGCACGACGTGGTACTAATCTGAAGGCGCACAAGTCTACATTTTTTCATGACTATATACAGTAAAAATCCATTTTAATCCACGACATAGCAAGGAAACAGTAATGAATCAACTGGGCCCTTCCCCCCCCCAATCACGCATAACGCAAAGCTCCTGACACAGCACATATTGTGCACACAACAGTAACGTGGGGGCATTTAAGCTTGGCGCAATTAGAGGCTGCCAGAGCTCCGGAGCGCTCCATCAGCAGGGCTCTGTGATGGGCCTTAATGGCAGCTTTGGCCTTAATGAGGTGCTTGTGTTTGCGCTGTGGCCAAGTCCACTTTGAGCCCAGTGAAGTCCACATGAAAGCACGGAAAGTCCATCGGACCGGGCTATGCGTGCACAGTCAGAAGCGAAGCCCACGCTGCGAAAGCCAAGTGGATCCGATGGCAGAAGGTTTGGCGGTGTCTGACATCCTGTGTGTTTGTGTGCAGGTGTAACGAGCACACATCATGCCCTTTGGATTATGTGTGCGTTAGTGTGGGAGGGGTACAAAGGGGAAAACAACCCAAAAGCGTTCTTACAATATGTTCTATGCGTATAAACACGCCACTATGATTAATGTTGCATCTGTGGAATTTGAATTAAGCAGCGAAATTCACACCTTTTTACGTGACCATTTCACCACTTTTTTTTAAGGCTCAGGTGATGACCAATCACAGCTCACCTGGTTTCTGAGTTTGGTCAGGTAGTGTTTGCAAGCAGAGCCCTGCTTCACCCCAACAAGCTGAACAACAAAATCCCACAGATGTTCTCTTTTGCTAATGAACCGCCCATAAAGAATGCAAAATCCATTGTTGTTGTTAGACAGTAGTGGAATTTGCAGCTCTGATGAGGAAAAACTTGTGTTACACTTGTAAAGTGTTTTACTGAATTCCTATTTAGTCTTAAGTGATTATTTGGAAGACAACACTTTTGCCTAAGTCCTATTGTTTTAAAGTAACGCTACTCTTATTTGAGTCCAATTATTGGCTACTCTACTCACCTATGGTCATAACAGAGTAATATATACTAAATTTTAAGTAAGAAAATACTTATTCTAAACAAGCTTTCGGTTTTCTAAAGTAACAATTTTCCCCTCCCCTTCAGTAAAAACATTGTTAATAAAACAGGGATTGCATATAATGGACAAAGTACTTAAATATATGTCAGATATTTTTATTTTTCAACTTTAGTTCAATGTATATTTTTGTCAACTCTGCCTTGTGTGTGTGTGGGGGGTGGGGTTGAGCCTCACATTATAACTTACACATAACTTACACTCACTGAGCAAGCGCATGTGATCAAACTACAGCACGGCAACACATCTCATTGGAAAAAAGTGACATTTCGTTGAGTTATCCAAATGAGTTTCCTCGTATTGATGTAAGAAAAATGTCTTTCAATTCTTCCAGGATAAAGGACAATAGTTTGCATATAACCTTATCGCATGTCACAAATCGACTTATAAAAGACAGGGCAAGCATTTAAAAAAAGGAAAGCTGAAGCGTGATTGGATGAAAACTGTGTGTATCGCATCCATTTGGGCCAATCAGGTCAAGTGGAAGTTGACTAGTATAGCTTGACGTTAAGTGTACCTTCATTGTTTGGTTCTGATACAACTGCAACTACAGTAGGAAGATTAGCATTTTCATTGATTTCTAGCTGTTTGTGTCACAAATTTATGCTCAGGGGAAATAAACAAATTGAATGGTTCTCAAGTTGGATTGGACTTGGTTCTGTTTTTTTTTTTTTTCTTCCCCTCAATGCCCCTCAATGCTGCACATCCTGGCTATTCTTTTTTGCGCCACATAAAGATGCCTTTATGAAGGCCGCTGTAATATCGGTGCAATGGAGCCGAGTACATTAAAGTTTAGTGCGTTCCCGAAGAAAATAAAAATGTATCTTGAAGAGGACATGTGCTTCTCGGCAGACTGCCTTCTACCGGTACGTCTATTGATCTGGACGATCACAATCAAATTATTCTGCTGCCCACACCACAGGAGGCAGAATATGCTGGAATACTGATGATTCATTCATGGCCTCCCGTTCCACTGATTCTTCATGCAGACATACAAAGACAAAACATGTTCGAACACATGGAGTCTTTATATGAATGTACCATTTCCAAGTCAAATCCAACTCAGCATAAAAACTGAAAGATATCTTCTATTTCCCACCAAACACAATTATTATTCTCTTACCTTGAAAAACTTACAGCTAAAGGCACAACATGCGATCATCATAACTCATAATTGATGGGCCTTTATGACTGAGTGAATCACCTTAGCTCACTGAATTTTTTGTTTGTTTACTTTTTTTGCACAACCATTACAAGCTGCACAACCTTCAAGTGACAAAAATGCCTGCAGATGGGAGCGGGAGAGCTTCCCGAGCTAAAACTGCAGGACTAGACTATTGATTGAAAATCTTTCCCCCACTAATAAAGTAAAAGGTCGGCCGCTTGCCAAGGAATACTTTGCCAAAACTCTCTGAGGCGTCACTGCGAGTGGGTCAGAGGTGATCAAAGTACCTACATGCTGTACTCATGTGGAATTCTAGATATGAGTGAAGGCCGAAAAAGTGATGTGTGTGTATTAGTTTGTGTTATATATGTAAATTATAGAACAATATACGTAAAATTTTGGCTGTATTGTTTTCAAGAAATGTAGCTAGAACAAACTGAGAAAAAAGTGGTTGCACACCCTCTTATATCCAGCCTATGGATTTTAGCAGAGGCCAGGAGGTTTTGCCCTAATAGTGACGATTTCAAGCTGCTCGTAACTCCTTCCACCTTGTCCAACGCTCCAGTTCCACTTTAGGTATGCTGTTCTGGTGTTGATGATGCCCTTGCTGCCCCCCTATTTTTTGCCATTTAAGACCCTAAAATTGAAACTCTAGGATTTTCCAACATCTTTTTTACGTTGCCATGTCATGGACAGCGAATTGTGGATGGAAGTGAGGAGAGGAGGACATTGAAACTAAAGCAGGTGGGAGAGTATGTGAATAAGATGGGATGCAGAAACTGAACAAGGAAATTCCATTTAGAAGTGAAGCCAAAATAGCTGACATACTGAAATAACTCATCGTGGGTGTCGGATTTGGGGCAGGACAAAGACCTTTGCTGAATAATAGAGAGGGCCAGCTGAAGACCGAGGGTGCCATTGGTTCAGCTCGCAGCGCCTCCTCCTCAATGCAAAATGTTCATGCATGGGGAATGTTTGTATAATTAAGACTGGAAGCTGGGGATGGAGGAAGCAGAGCGGGATGTAGCGAGGAGGGCGATTCTAAAAATAGACCATCGATGAACTGATTATCATAAAAAAAGGTGTGGAGGAGGGTGGTCAGAAAATGTATTTACTTGGATACAGTATTTTCATCTCCATGAGCAAAACATTGATGATTATGGGACTTAATGAGACATTCCAGTCATGATGGTCAATTTTTCACTCCCATCCCCACCTTACCCCCTTCCAGAGAAATGAACAATAAGGCCACAGCCTCTTCACGCCGAATTTATAGAAGACTCTAACTTTGTTTATAGGTGTGAATATGACAGCAGGTATTCATCTATATGTGTACTGCGACTGAATGTCGACCAGTCCAGGTTGTAGCCCACTTTTTTCCGTCGGTGATCATGATGACCTAATAATAACACTAAACAGTTACAAAGAACTTTATACAACATGGTCAAATGGCGTATAAGCAATAAGTTGTGAAATATTTAAATGAATATGCTGGTGCAATTGCATTTTTATGTATTTATGTATTTATTTTTGTCTTACCCCCTATGGTCCAATCCATCATGTTGGAGGACATGACATGTTTGATGATGTTGTCCACTTCAGAGAGATGCTTGGATGAAGCTTTACCAATCGAAATCAAGTTATAATGCTTAGCACGCTCTCTGTGGCCTTTCTGTATCTTACAAGATGGTTCTTGAAATGTGACTTCAAAAAAATCAAAACAAAGCGCTCATTTTTGTCATTTTAAATTTAATCAAAATTTCCGATCAAATTTAAGCTCATGCTAATCATTTGAACTTGCTTTCTGTATAATTTTAAGAGTTACAAGTGATAACATGAGAAGTTATTAAAAAAAATTCACATCGTTATTTTAGAGGATTTAATGTATGTATTAATTCATTTAATTTTTTATTTAATTGTATTAAAACTGGTACATATTGCTTAATATCTCAAATATTGACAATATTGTTTTAAAATAAAATAGGTTGTGTTCAATGAAACAAAAATTGCTGTACTTTTAAATTGTGATTGTAATTTTTTGCTCAAGGTTATGATTCTGTCAGAATCTGATATCGACCCATGCCTACTTAGCATTGATTAATGCCATAGAAAACTAAATGATTTCTCTCCCTGTTTACGGTATACTAATATGATGCCATCCAAACAAGAACTACACAGGGCTACCTGATTCTTCCACCTTCGATCAACATGTCTGCAGCAAAAGAAATTATCGAATGCAGGAGCAAGCACACAACCTCATTTACACTCCAAAGTACACTTGCAGCTTGGCGGCGGTTCGACAGGAGCGTCTGCTGCCACGACAACACACAACAACATACAAATTCCATGGCAACGAGCTGGACACCTAGGCAGTGGAGCATTTCAGTAGCATCCAAAGAGAGACATTTTTGACTCTTGTGACGTTGTATCAACACATCCATCAAATTAAGCTGCATTTCTTTTTATTCGAGTATTATTACAGTGCCTCTCAAAAATACCTTTCATGTAGGAAAGGAGAGCTAGAGTTTAAGATATGAAATAGTAGTAGCAGTTTAATAAGATGGAGCAGGTGCTCAATTTGCAATATTAATACATCATCACACATCATTTGACAACCAGTCTAGTCATTGTGGCGAACAGATGATAATTTTTATCAGAAACATGTGATCTACCAAGTCTGACTACTGAATATGGCCATGCAACAATGTGAGCTTCAGACTGCTTCCTAAATGAATCCGGTTCATTCACATCACAGTCACCTCGTAGGTCGCTCAGTGTTGACTCACACGTTATTTGCCATCCAATATACTGAAAATAATTAAGACTAAGTGATGGCTGAGCATATCAAGGAGGAAAAAATAAATCACTGACTGTTTAAATGCAGTCAATATTCCTTTTACATTTGGGTTTTTAAATGTCATGGAAACCTTTTCTAATCTGAATATGCGGCCATGTAAATGCATTGGGGGTTACCTCCCTTGAATGGGTCGATGGTTTGCATTCTGAGCATGGCCTATCTGCACAAATACTGTGTTTTTCGTACAGAAGTACCTTTAATATGTGGTGCTATATTGATTAAACCTTGCCGCGGCGAGCAACAGAGGGTGGGAGTCGCAATCGGAAGAATTAAAAAAAGTTACATTGGCACTTACGAACCTAACTTGAATACATTGATTTCTCAGCGGAGTGAGTAAACAAAGACAAAATCGATTACGATACTACTGTGGTGAGTGTCATGAATACAATGTGTATTATTGACAGCAGAATGTGTGACGCGAAATTTGTGTCATGATGTCATTCATACATTGTGATTTCAATTGGGGGCACACAATAAACCCTTTCCACTAACTCATGTAACTGGAGAGATTCTGAATGTTTCAGAAAGTTTGAAATTAACCCGACATGTACCCGAATATGAGTAACCTAAACGTAGTCACAACTAGCAAACCCCATACCAGAGGATAATAATTCATGATAATCTTTACGAGTCATCAGCAAGTTATCCAACAGCTGGGCCTTTGCTGTCTTGAATTGAAAAAAAAGGAAAAATGGTCACATTCAGCCCAGTTGTCATAATGAGTAGCACTGCTTTATTTCCATTACAATGTGTACGTAGCAAGTATTTAAAAAAAAACTACATTTGGGCCGATCTCCAATCTTCTAGTGTCCCACCTGGCTAAGTAGAGCGCCTGTCACAGTCATTAAATGCGCTTGGGAAATCATTTTCATAGTTTTACTACAGGTACTTAACATCCACTGAAAAGAGCCAGCTCCGCTTTTCTTTTCAGGAGGTTATGAAAAAACACAGCAACTACTGCTCATTCTCCTAATAGTAATCGTATCCATAATATAACCACGACTGGCTTGAGAGGTGATATTTTCAGTCTGTGCAGACCGCTTTCTCCCTGCTGTGCCTAACATCAATCAATACCTCCACCAAGATCAGAAAAGCGAGCTCATGTCCTGTTAGCTCGAAGTCATTGACAGCATTGTGTTCTAAGTCTGCAGCTTTCACTAAGGTGGCAGTGGATGGGGAAAAGAGTGGAGGTGATGTTTCTATGGATCACAGGGTAGTCACTTCTCTAGTATAAATGGGGTTGGAGGGTGGTCGATCACCGTGGATATCGCCAGCCAGAACGTGAGGTAGGGATGTGAGGTTGGTCGATACAGAGCTTAGAGCCAAGATCTAATAGCATATAATTGTCATCAATGTGTAGCAACTGTGATCGGTTTGTCTTAGTAGTTCTTCTAAAGCAAGATTCATGACGCACATAACATTATGTAAGAGGAAAAAGCGTATCAAGATAACAATCCCACAATGCCAGCCTTAAAGTGGCATGTTCACAAACAGATTGCACCTGCTTTTTGCAACATGCCTAAAAGTGGAGAACAACGGGTTTAAGACTGCAGATAGCTCGGTGGTCATCATTCTGGAAAATTCAGGAAATTCCAAGTGATTGAACAGAAGCTGTTAGCGGAAGACAAACATTTATCACCGAGTGTCATAGAAAACAAGTATTCAGCTAGCTTTAGTATATATATTTTTTTTGCTCACCTGTATTGTTTAAACAAAATAGCTTTCAATTAACATTCGCACATACTGTAAGAATTATTTGTGTAGCTAGAATGAGACAACCTTGACAGAAAAGTGAATTCAACACACATATATTATTGTGTTGCTGTTGACGGGTACACAAGTTCAACAGAGAAATGTTTCTTTGTGTTTAGGGCTGGCTTTCAATCTGTCGGAGTTCACTACCTTGAGAGAATAAGAATTGTCTCTCTTACTTTTTCCTTTGCACTCTCTTACAGATTTCAAATATGAAGAAACCCCAGAGAGTATTTATTTTCCCAGATTGTTATATTGATCTCGCCTAAAGCCTAAAAATTCCGTAATAAGTTACAGAAAGGAAAACTAATGCAACTATTGGTTTCTGAGTTTATCTATCCGTTCATCCATCCATTAACAACCATTTTGTCTAGGGCCGTGTCACGGGAGCAGAAGTTATAGCAGGAAAGCCCAGACTTCGCTCTCCTCACCATTTCGTCTAGCTCTTCCAGAAGGATCCCCAGGCATTCCCAGGTCAACCGAGAGACATAGTCTCTCTAAAAGTGGAGTCAACGTGTGTATGGACGACGGCAAAGCAATCCTGGTCAGTCGCACTGAGAGGGAAACACAGTCTCTTGTTTTATGAGCTGCTGGTGGAAAACGACTGAGTGGGGCTTATGAACATCTTTGCAGAGGACAGATAGTCATTAAAGACTTTATGGAGATGTTGTGTTATCCACTAAAAGACAAGTGCAAGTGAAGCGGTTCCTGTCATCACATATTATAGAACAAGTGGAAATATATGGCCTTGTCACATTTGATTTCCTCGGACATAAAGATGTCGCTGCTTGGGGAGAGTGTCGCATGTTTGTGCTGTTGTTGCTACTTAAATGTGTATGACAAATGCACATAGACTAATCAGTAAAGGATATTCATTGTTGCGCTTGTCTGAACATGATCCCCGCCCCACCACCACCACCACCACAACCCCACCCCCAAACTCATCACAAAGAAAATAATTCCAAAAATCCAGATGTTTGGACACCATAATTTTATAATCCTACAATCTAGTGCTATAATAGACTGATACATGTTTGTTAAACTGAGCAATGAAATGTTAGTTTTAAGTTTTATGGTAAATGGAGTTCACTTATAAAGTAGGGATGGAAATGTTTCACTGTCATGATTGGATTCAGTTCTAATTTTTGAGTGTGATTTGATTCAGAATCGGTTTTCAATTTAAAACAACGGATGTAATAGTTTTTCCACAAAAAAAAAAAGCCTGTGGACCACAACTTCTGTATTCTTATGGACTAGAATGGAAGACAGAAGAACTGTTAATTGATTACATATTGTAAAACTATGTGACTTGATGGATTGTTTACTGTATTTATATTAAAATGTGTAAGTAATTTCATCCTCATAATTCTGATTATTATATTTCAGCTTTTAGAGACTGACAGGACTAGGAGAGTACTTGTTACAAACTGTTATCATCTGACAAAGCTCTCAAAGAAGGAATTCAATACTAGAAAAATAAAGGGCTTAAAAGACAAAATTGTCATGCATTCCTAAATGACATTCAATAGCAAAGCTAACTAAGATACAAGCCTTAATGACCCTTTGTTAGTGGTGACATTTTGGACCAAAAGCTCAATGACATCTTAAAAACTTCTTGTGATCCTAATGAGGACATGTGCTCGTTGTGCGCTCTGTGACAGCGATGGCAATAAAATTGTTGTCACAAGAATGAGTAGAGCTAGCTGGGGGCAACCACGTCTGCCAAGACCAACTTCAAAGTAAACGCATACTATAGCCATTGCCTTGACATTGACATGGCTCGTACTACTTGGGGTTTTAAAGTTTGCCATGGCAGCACGCCGTTGGCATTGCAGGTAGGTCTGGAACGTAAATCCCGTGACAAATGAGGGATCACCGTAGTACCAAAGTCAATGCACTGAAAAAATAACCTTCTTGGTGGAGCTAATCAAATGATAAAAATCAACCCCTAGAGGTAGTGCCTCTTGACTCAATCAATCAGTGCATGCAAAATATATTGGTTCAATGAGACACCCTTGCAATCGTTTAATTGTTTCCTGATTAAAAGCACACATACACAAAAGTTAAACATTTCCTTCTGTGTCTCAGAATGACATTGAGCATGTTCTTTCCCACCTCCACCTCCAACCCCCCCACTCCACAATCCTGAGGCTGAGAGAAGCTCCTTTATTAGTCAGCACTGTTGAGTGATGTAAGGCGACATTAACCTCGTGTTTATTGAAAATTGAGTTTTTATCAAGGATGAATAAATGCTCGAAAGGCTTTCAATACACACATCTGTGTGCTGTATACTCAAAAACAACAACAAAGATGCCTTGGATGTGTCGTTTGATGCCGCCTTATCCAGTCCCTAAGTCCGATGATACGGTTCTCATGGGTGACTTGAACGACCAAGTCTGCACTGATGCTAATCTGTGAAGATGAAGACAATCGGAAGTTCTGAGACTGGGGAAGTAAACAGCACTGGTCTACAGCTCATTTTGATGTGCTTTGAACATAATGTCTCAACTTTTTTTGTTTTGTTTTTCTGGACTTCCTTACAGTCCATGTTCTGACACCCGTACCTGAATGCTGGTCTGACCAGTGATTAGTCAGAGCCAAAGTAAAACTAACAAACCACTAACCAAATCTTACAGAGCAAGGAAACTTCATCTTTGACCACAATGAACCTCCTAAGTGTGTGGTTGCTAGGAGAGGCGAGTGCATATTCGAACCGTAGATCGTCACAGCTGTTTTGTGATCTAATAATGGAGTGGGTAAAGAAAATCATCATTTAGGAACTGCATTTTATACATCATTGGATTATCTAAATGTGACATCAATATTGGTTTGATTAAAAGAAATCCGAGTAATAAATACGCAAAAAAAGAGAGTTCGTACAGGCAAATATCTTTTTACAGCACTGTAGATTTGCATTTGAACATTTTCGTTAAGACCTACATTTTTTTAAGGTTGTGATTCAGAGTGTATTCAATTGCAATAACAACTGACACCAGCAGGAGTGCTGGGAAGGAATAAACCCCCCTAAAAAGATCAATTATGTTCAATATTCCATAAACGTAACAATTCTTATTGCAGTTTTCTTTGCTGCACAAAGCACCAACAATGACGCAGAGTGCCAGTCACTCTGCAGGGAGAACACAAGCACATCAAAGCGTGTCAGCCATCTTAACAAGACTCTGCCGGCAGGCAAATCACCCCTTTAAGGAACCACTCCCAGAGGAAGGATGTAAATTTCTCTCTCTCTCTCTCTCACACACACACACGCGCGCACACTCACAGAATGAACACACATTCTACAGTGTACCACCATTTTTCATTGAGCAACTTAGGCCATTGAAGCTAAACACTACAACAGAATAATCAGGAAAAAACACGTTCAGGATTTATTATGGAAAATGACTTCTTTTGTCTTATTGCTTGCTTACATATACAGGGCCCTGACTTACAAGTGCCCTAATTCAACCTATTACCAAGCTTCTGATAATGTTTAGGCTAGCAGAGAAAGCCTTGCTGGCTTACCACAGCCTTCAGGTAGTTTGTTTACGGCATTTACACAGATACACAATCATCACCTAGACACTCTCCCACACACAATTAGACCTGTCCTCATCATTCTAATTCAACATCAAAACACTTTGCATAAGAAATTTATGTCTGAGGCCCACTCGCAGTCACTTGAAGAAACTAAAGATGCCATCAGGGATCGTTCTGGGAAGTAACAATCACACAAAGGCGCAAACGTAGATTGGGAAGGCGGTGAAATCTGTCACTCCACCAGGAAGTCATCCGTCAGCAGACAGTGAGTGTTGTGTAGAGTGTTTCTTCAGGAGGCCGCGTTCTTGGTTTAGTGTATGGACAGCGGTTGTCAATCTGTCTGGAAGGGTAATCTCCAGCAAAGTCGTATATCTTCAAATGCGTGTCGGGTGCTGTACACCACTCCGTGTGGTTCGGCTGTGTGTGTAATAAGTATGCATCACATTAAGAAAACATGTTTAATTTTTTTCTCCAAATAAGAGGTTCAAAAAACAAATTGTAATGTGCTTTTAAATCAGAAAAATATACACCAGAATATTGCAACCCATAAAAACAGCGATGGCAATATTAAACGTGATTTACAAAGTCTAGGTTTTTACCCCATTGCTTTAATTCAATGGATTTTGTGCTGCTCCTTTTTCTGAACACCTTGGTCAGTATATAAACAGAGTCTGGCCAACTTGATAGGTGCCATTTTGCAGCCCAGCCTGCACAACGCATGCAACGTAACAGTACACAGCAGCCAAATTATCGCTGCACAATTCTTTCCTAAACCCTAAATAATCTGAAATTCAGCATGAATGCTTTTGAATGCAAATGTATTCCAGGCCATGAATGGTGACTGTAGGTCTTTCTTCGTTAAAGTGTCCTAAAATGTGAACAACACTATTATTTCAATTAAATACGATACAATGTACGACAAGACTGATCACCACCTTAATTTTTATCGTACTTTTGTGGCGAGCATGACATATAGCACACTATCAATGACATAGAAAAAAAAAAAGGTTAAGTAGTTCTTTAGGTTGATTACTTGATCCATTTGTCTTTGTAGCCACAATGAAAGGCTTGTGGTAATGAACTTAAAGTGAATGATCACCTGCCGCAGCTTCTATTAACATCACATTCCAATACACTGTTTAAAGCATGGGCGAGAAAAATTTGTTACCTGCGTCACATCCCGAGCAGAGCTCATCACCCATTTTGTAGAGAATAATATGCAGTCACATTAAAGTGTGGATAGGGACAGAACATTTTGGTGAATACTGAGTATTGTACAGATGCACAAAACAGGGGGATACAAATACAGCAGAGATCCAAAAATACCACAATCTATATAAAGGCTCCTTTAAAAAAAGAAGTATACTGATATGATGCTGATCAAACATTTTGCAAGTTATTAAATGTAAAAATCAAATCAAATCTTTTCTATTGTGGTTGTTTTTCTCTTATGTTGTTTTCAGCTGCAACCGCATATCAACAGCTTGGCGATGTATAGTGGAGAGCTTACGAACTAACGCCTTGATATTTCCCTATAGAATATTGGCCTTACACACTTCTTTTTTTGTTATTTCTGCACTTTTTACTGTCAGTCATGAGAAATGATTCTAATAACATTCTGGAGGCTTCCTTATGAGCTATTACTGTAGACTTTTCCATATTAAAGAGAAGTTGTTTTAACAGTTGTTTTGACAACCACACTGGACTGGAATTACTCTTCGGGGACTTTCTAATTTGTTTTATAGTTCTGCTTAAATGTGCATACGCATCGTTTTTTCAAAGGTTAAGCAGGGTACTTTACCATTTTGCATCTTTTGCAAAGGCCCGATTATCAGATGTCACAAAGAATATCCTTAGATATTGCTCTGTGATCTAGTGCCCTTTAAGCATTATTTATCTACCACTATCTCCTCAGAAAACGGTTTGGGTCCGATAAGCATAAATGCTGAAGCTGGACATGCTGAGCAGTGGCAAATGTTAATGTATGTTCTTGGACATAAATGGAGGGGTGCAACTGGCTGTGTATAATGTGCCATTAGCTACAGTGAAAAGAACAAGCACAAGAGTTTGCAGCTCCAATGTAATTCCCAACACAGGAAAATGAGCTGAGCTAACTAGGCTAGGCTATATAGTCTATTTAGCCTAAGAGTACTTCCTTTGCTGTTCCTTATGGGTCAGTCTAGATCCAACAACAGACATCTGTCTGAGTGATGATTTACGGTGGATAGGGTAGGTGGATGTAGTGTATGAGAGGACATCATACACATAATGATAAATAAGCACACACACCGTGTTTTTCCCCTGAGGCTTAAGCTCATAAATCCAGGCACCACAGTACTGTAACTCTCCAGAGAGTCATATTTGTGCATACAGTAATTACTCAGACAATGTGTACTCCAGACATTGGGCTTTTGGTCGTGACAAGTAACACGTTAAAAACAACAGTTTGACACATTTGTGTTTATTCAGAGCTATTTGAGCTGCTTAGCGACTCCGCATGTGGGATCAGCAACCCGTTGAAGCCATTTTGTAAACATGGACTTGAAAGCATTCTCCAGCGCATTACTAACTCCATTACTAACCATTAAAAAAATGCTCCGCCAGCATGAGCTGTTAAAGATGCCATTTTCCTGGCCCTGCGATCCTCTGTTTAACTTGACAACACGAGCGGCCTCTTTGAGGATCCATACCATGTTACCATGCAACATGTTCATCTCCTCCCCCTTCATCTCCTCCTCCTCTCCACAGGGAGGATTTCCTATCAGCGAGGGCTGGGCGTCCAGTGTTCGCCCAGATGTAAAGTGACAAGCTGCATGTATTTATAGGATATCTGCGGAAGGCAAACGTGTGGCACACTGTTGCGGCTATTTTTAGACCTTTTACTGATTCCCCAACGCGCAGGCTGAGGGGGAGATGGTTCTCCAGGGGAATGACTGACGAGGCTCCCTCGAATCTACCCCATTGGCTATACGTCTGCCGTGCTTCTCCACACATCTGCGCTTTACTCATCCCTCCATCGTGCCTCCTCACACATCCACTACGCTTCCATTGCTTCTTTTACCCCCCCAGAATTTACCACCCGATCACTGTATACATCCCTGAAAACAGCAGTCCCCAACCTTTTTATCACCACGGACCAATTTATTAGTCAACAATTTATATTGTGGACTGGGGGGCGGGGGGACATGCGCATCACCGACTGCCTGCTCTAAAAAACATGATCTGCTCACTATGTAATATCAACAGCGGCCAGAAGTGGCGCCAAAAAACAAAGATCAACCCAAACAAAGCACAAATGAATGAACTGTTAAAATAAATCAGATCTAAAACGTTATTTCGGATGGCCTACCCACGTAGCCCGGTACCAGTTGATCCACGGACTGTTACCGGGCCGCTAACTGGTGTTTGGGGAGCACTGCCCTAAAAAACAATCCGTCCCAGACAGTGTGTACCAACTCCTAATCAGCCTAGGCATATACAATGATGTCTTGAAATATTAGTGTTCTTCATACTGTAACTCAAAACACTCAAATATCCCAAAATTTTCCCCCTTTAAGTGTGGTGAGACATTTGGCTCACTAAAGGAAATTATTCTTTCATGAAACATTCACTAAAAAGAGTGGCTCAAAAAACTGGTTCTTTTATGTTTTTTGATTGTATTTTAAAGCAACGTTTCACTCATAAAATAAACACTGGAATTAGTGATACATCACAATTCATGTCATACTAAGTGTTTAAGTGTTGGGAGATTTAATAATGCCTTGATCTAAAATATTGTGAGTAAACTAGGCATGTTGGGAATAGTACCAAACATTACAGTAGAACAATGAAATCATGTTTCCAGCCAGACATTTTTCACAATAGAGGACTTTTCACTATAGCAAATCTATGTCTCGGACGTAAACATAAAAAAAACTTGTTGTGCAATCTACAATCTGCCTGAAAAAAAAAAAAAAAAACATTCAACAAGCCCACATTGAAAAAAAAGAAAAAAAAAGAAAGAAATTGCCAAATCTATAATATATTCATTTTCAAACGTATATCAATTTCTTACATAATGTCTTTCACTTTGCTTCATTCATGTTTCATCTTTGTTACTTTTATAAGTGTTAAGCTTGGTTTAAATGCGACCCAGCCGCAAGCTTCGCTTGTCAAATGACGTTATTTTGGAAACCGCACCCCTCCGGATTTTGTGCAGCGCGTACCTTGCGGAATTTCTTTACGAGCGGAAAACATGGCGGATGAACTATTGCTTATAGAAGTTCGCTGGTACAAACACCTTTATGATTCGGCTGAAAAGGACTACTGTGACCAAAATACCATAAACAACTCCTGACGAGCACCACGTTGGTCACAGATGAGCAGTCCTAAAAACTTGGAAGAATTTGGATCATGTGAATCTATTGGGATTCTCTACCTTTGTTATGGAGTGGTGTTATCTGTATACTGTAGACTCTATTTACTGCCACCTAGAGTATGGGAGAATATCGTCTGACTAGGGGGGAAAGCCGCACTGAGTATAAAGTGCTGCAAAACGAGTTCTGGCGCGTCAAGCATAAACCAAGCTAGACTTTTGCTGCAGGCTTATTTTCGCTATAGTGAATTTCAATGCAGAGAAAACATTTCGTATAATGCAATAGGGGGATTTTATCCTTGTAGGGGGATGTAAAAAAGAGGGAAAGGCTTTAATGCATGAAGTTTTTTTTTCACACTGGGAGTATTTTTGCACAAACAACATTCGTTGTAGAGGAGTTTTACTGTACTTCATTTTGCCAAAAGGAAAAATAAATATGCAAATATAAATATGCAGAAGACTACACAAACATTGGCTAGCAAACCTGTGTGCACAACATCTGAACTCTTTTAACCAAAGCTATCACATTCATCAAATCTATTCATGTCTATTCAATCGCAAGCTCTCAGCAGGTTCAGTAGGTGCTCCACTCCGCTCGCCCTCTGCTCCTCTCTCCCTTCCCTCCATGTGACTTTTCTTTAAGCTTGTTCCTAATCTAAAAATCAACTTACAATGCCATCAATATGCTAAGATGGCATGCTCTACAAGTGAATGGGTTGGGCAGAGGTGGAGCGGTATGGCCGGGCGTGAATTGCTCCTTACAAAGACCCGAGTCGCTTCGTTCAAGAAAGTGGGTCAAAAGACTTGATCCGTACATATCACTAGACTTGAATGGAAAGTTCCAAAATATCCCCCCAACAAACACAATTTGTTGCAATGTGGGTTTTTCCTTTTTTTATGAGGATACTCATTGCTTATATTGTACTTGAAAAAAAAACATTGTAATAAAAATGTGTAAAAAACAAAACAAAAGAAACATCATTCATCATGATGAATGAATTGTGTCTTTTTGTGGCGTGTGTGAATTGGCCACCAGGAAGCACTAAGATACAGTCACATAGTCAAACAGAAATTTGCACAACTAGTGGCACAGCAAGTGGCAGTAATGTTACTTGTTTTTTGCAAATAAACATAACAGGTTTATGAGCAGTGTGAAACTGTGTTTGAATGTGTTGATGCACGGTTTGTGCTCAAATATCTGTCGTTTATAGTGTTAGAACACCGCAAAGATCAATGTGATTTGTGAGCCCATCTACGGCGTTTTGCATAATGTGTTAGCGTTAAGCAAGAAAATGGCAAACTTGTGTGAATGTTTTACACACACGGCGTGTAATTTTCTCTCTGTAGAAGTCTTTTTATGTAATAATGAAATTCAGTTTTGTTTTGTTGTTGTTTTTTTACTGTTTCTTTTCTTATTCACTGGTTGATTGCGGCAGAACACAAAAAGGGAAAACGGGGTGACAGATCATCCATTTAAAAGACTTATTCCTCCGTTGGTTCATTTGCCACTCCTTTCTTTAGATATATATTTTTAATTTTTTTGATTGACTCACTCAATCTGTCACCAGTGAGTACATTCTCATTTGTCAGCAAAATAACACGAGCAACAAAAATACAGTAGACTGTTGAGTGATGCTCACAGCCTGATTACAGGACACGAGAAGCACAGCCCAGATATTCTCACTCAACAGACAAGAACTTTTTAACATTATCTTTAGCACTTTCCCTTTTCTTAGGAGACATTCAGACAATTTAATTCTTTGTTTACTAGTTTTTAAAAAAGGTTATCAAGTTGACAATTTTGAGCATGTGAATCGTGTCAAAACTGATCGACTAATTGAAATTCAATTCATCATCACAATAATCGTCAGACATTTTAATGAGTAACTGTTAATGATTTCAGCCTCGCAAAAGTAAAAATTCTCCAATTTCTGTAGTGGTCCATGACAGCAGAGCGGGAGCTGAGCCTAATAAGCCTGAAAGGAAGTTTCCTCCCACCTGTGACCCCTTCTTAAGATTCCTTATTTTTTTCACCTGATTTTTTTTTCGAGCTAACCGAAGAGCTGTATATACATAAATTTGACTTGACATTCAATCAGCTGCAACTCTTTCATGTACCACTAGTGGTATTTGTACCACAGTTTAAAAATCACGGCTTACTGTTCCAGTGGTGAGAGTGCATTTACAAGGTCAATATACAGTACAATAATACATACAAGTCAATACCAACAATGAGTTGTGCAACAGTATGTAGCAGGAAGCTGTTTATGCCAGAATGTGAGGCTTGCAGCAGTTGGAGTACTCAAACATGTACGCACACACACACAAACACACACAAACACACACACACACACACACACACGCACACACACAATTCCTCCCACGTCCTTCAGAGTGACAGCATGTTATGGTGCAGAATGCCGTCTGCTCATCAAGCTGACAGACGCACACTGACAGCGCGGCGGACAGAGCAGTGCGGACACGAGGAGGAAAAACGAATTTTCACAATTGTTCCCAACCAAAACAACAAAGCGGCCCGCAGGCCAGCGCCAGCCACATCTTCGCACATGAAGGGTGAGCAGCACGCTCAACAAACAGCACACATTATACAGCATAGTTTAATTCAGGTGTCACAAACACCAGAAAGACAGCAAAAAATAGCAAAACAAAAAAGTCCAGATTTGAACAGCCAAACTTTGGGTCAGTGGGCAAGCCACTTTACTAACTGAGGCACAACTGGCCAGTGGGTTGCAGAACCCAAACCAGGTACTGATGATAGTTTGTGACCAGTTGAGCCGGAGTCACCAGCTACTAGCAGGGCAAAAACAGCATGTTGGCCTTACTGCAGGGGTGGGCAACTCCAGGCCTCGGGGGCCGGTGTCCTGCATGTTATCCTGTTTTCTCTCTCAAACACACCTGAATCAAATGATTAGGATTATTCTCAAGCTCCAGCAGAGCTTGTTGATGAGCTAATGGTTTAAATCAGGTGTGTTAGGGAGAGAAAACTGGAAAACATGCAGGACACCGGCCCTCGAGGGCTGGAGTTGCCCACCCCTGCCTTACTGGAATGCCCTACACTATGGAATGCTCTACCTACAGACGTTTGCGCAGCCACCTCAGTAGAAATCTTTAAATCCCGACTAAAAACACATTTATACTCAAAAGCATTGAGTCAATTGGGCCTGTCTGCAGCTTTTTTCTTTTTTCCTGCCCCCCCTCTTCCAGCTCGGAGAGGAGGCTAGCGAGATAGTGAAGGTTGACTTGACCGCCTCCATTTGGCCCTGCGCTGATCGACCATCGCGGGTTAGGAGATCGGCCGTCTGCGGTCCACTTGGTTGGACTGTGGGAGGGTTCCTGCCCAAAGGCTTTGCCTGCTGTTAAGCCATCATTGCACTACATAGCACAATATGTTTTCTCTAATCTATATTGGTTACCTGTACTTGCCTGAAATGTGTATCTATTTTTCTGTATTTGGTACATGCAGCATCCAATTCAACCTGTGGGCCTGGAAGGGGGCTCCTCCCACCTGTGGTCCCTTGGAGTTTTCTGATTGTCCCCAAAACGGGGTTTTGGAGTTTTTCCTTCCCCTTCTGGGAGCTTTGACAGGGGATGCTGTTGAGTACCTTACACCGAAAAGATGTCTCTGTATGACTTCTTTTTTCGAAAGAAGTCTCGACATGACCTCTTTTCATCTGTGAAGCCCTTTGAGACTTCAGTGATTTAGGGCCATACAAATATAATTTGATTGATTGATTGATTGATTGACTGGGGCGCTTTGGCTCATTGATAGAACAAGTTGCCCAGTTACCGAAGAGTTTTGTGTTTGAATCTTGGCTGATTAGTTTGTCATTTGCCGTTGTTTTGTGGTGACCCCAGCAAGACCAGCATGGAAAGGCAGCAAAACCATAATGGTTTCTGCTGGGTTTTTTTTGTTTTTGTTTTGTTTGTTTGTTTGTAAAATGTTTGCATCTACGTCTACTGAAAATGACACCAAAACTCTGTTGTGTTTGAGTTATACTGCCAGATAATCCCCAAATGGTCTATGTTATTTAATCCAGCGCAATTTATATGTGAGGGCAATTTATATGTGAGGGCAATTAGACAATCAATGTAATGTATGTATAGCAGTACTGAGTACAGAGAATGCATAGACACAGAGTAGTCATTATTAAAGGAACCGACTGGGAACTAAACCATCATCAGTTTTGTGGAAGACATTTTCTCACATTTTATTTAAATTTAAAATGATTAGTTTCTCTCTGAATAATTTATCCATCAATCCATTCATCACTTTGTTAGCCACTTGCCCAAACAAGGTTCATGGGTTAACTTGTGCAAATGGTACATCCTGAACTGTTTGCCAACCAATCAAACAGCACACAGACCAATGATCGCTCACATTGAAAAATAAGTCCAAGATGGAGTGTCCAAATGTACCTACCTGTCATGTGTGTTTTGGGGAATGTGGGAGGAAACCAGAGTACGCTGAGAAAACCCACAGGGAGATTTTGCATACTCTACACAGAAAGGCTGGAGCCGAAATTTAACCAACGACCTCCGCATGTGAGGCAGACGTGTTAATCAGTCTTCTATTCTTGGAATAATCGAGCAAAATATAAAAGCTGGGCTTCCAGCTAGCATTAGATCTATGTTCCATGCATCAAGAGAGATTATAAAACAAAACAAAAAATAGAAATTCAATTTTTCACAGGGAAAAAACACAATTGAATTATTATAGGGTGGAAACAAGTTAATGAAAGTCACATTACAGGATATCTTGATAACGCTCAGTAGGCTTGATAGCGGCATGTGCCCCCCTCCCCTCCATACACACACACCCACTGCTCCAGCAAAAGGTCGTACGTCAGAACTAGTTCTTAAACTAGGCATGTTTAAGAAGCCAATTAAATATACAGCGTGTGAATCAAGGCGCAGGACGCCTATGAGCTAATCTTCTATTACACAGTATGGGCTTTGTTAAATGATAGGCATTTAATTACGGGGTGACATGACTGTAAAAGAAAAAGCCAAGGTTCAATCGGTCGGTCGAAAAAGCTGACTTGGAATTTGTCCCGTGCCGTCATTTACAAAACGAGACAGAAAGAAAAAAAACAAACAAGACTTTTCAGCATCAGCCGTCATGACCCTGAGACTACAGTTGTATGGAATTAGGGCTGGGCAATAAATCTAATTAAATTGCATTATTCATCATTTAAAAAATTGAGGGTTTGAAAATGATCTATATCGTGAAATTGAAGTTTTGAAGTGGTATGGGTAGTTTGCAAGACATGTTTAGAAAAGTTACAAAATACAGCACTTAATTGTGGCATTTAAGCAAGAACAAGCTATGATTAAATAAGCTATAATGTTACGTTTAAGTAATTGATTATTGATTTTTGAACATGTCACACAAAATTTATTTTTGAATTAGTGTAAATATTTCTTCAGTTCATTACTTTGATTAGAGTCACAAGTTCCTAGATCAAAACAATAAAAAAAAGAGAGACTTTTTCTGTTCATATCCCCCATTCCTATATTGAATGTCTAAATGTGTTACTGGACCATTCACGTTCAAATATCGGTTGCCTTAAGGTTTACTTACAGTATGCGTTTCCCTTTATGTGTTAGCACTAGCATTAATCTAGACAGAAGTCTATGTTGTTGTTTTAAATACATAACAGTTTGGCATTTAACTTCAACTAGGAGTGACAATAGACAGCTTGAAGCATCCTTTGTTTCCTCTAAAAGTTGTTCAATAATTGTATCAGACTAAAGACTTCTTATTGTGGAGTAGCACCATACGGCACTCCTATCTCAATTGTTAAGTCGGTTTAAACAAGCATACTGTATGTACAGTACATTTAAAGAATGTGGGAGAAGTGTTTGAGGTTATTTTGGATTTACTTAATTAATTAAGCTCTCTCTACCTTGCTGATTTCCTCCAATTGAAAGTAGGTGTAGAATACATCCCCATAATGACCACATATTTGTTGTCATCTTTGAGACAGAATTTTTGCTGAAGCTATTATATCGTATCTCATTGAAGTGTGTAGGTATCCCTCTTTGTTCAATTAACTAGTCGAAAACAAAAGGGCTAACACTTTAAACTCCTTTACTTTTTAAACAGATGGTAATGTCTCTTAAATAGAATCACATACATTTTACAGCACAGTGCACACGTAAAATTGAAATACAAATCAAAGCTACAAGCAGCAGTAAAAGGGCCCTTGCGCTCCCTTTTCCATACTTGACATGATCATTACCCTTCGACACCAGGCACTGCCTACACGGGTGAAAAATACAGTATTACTGCACAATTAAGTGTCGACCCTTTGTCAAATGCCTATAGAACATATGCTTTTGATTAGGGCAAATAGCTAAAAGAGCAACCTTGCACTCCATCCACCTTGCAGTTTTTTTTTTAAACAATTTGGTATATTCATTCATGTGATTCAAAAAAAAAAGTAAAAGTATAATATTCCTGCAAAATTATGACTTACTCTCAGACTCTAAAAACTCTTGGGTCAAAAATATCCAAATGATGGGTTCAAAAAATAGCTGGCCCAAAAATCGTGTCTATTTGACCCAAATTCTGGGTTGCTCTGTACAAAACAAATTTTTGAGTCTTGTATGATACCTTAATTTTGGTGTTCTGTGCAATAACGTGAAATTGACCAAGATATCGGATCAATGCTTTATTATTTTATGCTTGATTCGATTATTTTTAATCCCCCTGTTTTAGAGTAAATGTATTTTTTTATTATAATTTTAAATAACCCATTTTTTTCTTGGGCTAAGTTCACAAATTACAGCTCGTCCATAAAATAAAGTTTTCTTTTTCACTTGTACAGCCCTTTTTCTTACAAAATGCCTATTCGATATCTAGCGCAAAAACCTCCAACAATCTTTGTGGTGCTAATTTACAATAAAAATACTGCAGTTCTTCATTCAATCAAAAGCAATATTGGGAGAGGACTTTGAGGTTTACTTCACATGGAGACCACAAGCAAGTCCAATATGTTTAGAGCCCAGTCAAAATACGCAGAATAACACTTCTGCATTGAGCATGACAGCATGCCAGCATTCACGCTCTCTCTCGATCGAGCCTTTTTGCATGTACAACATGTTCACGTGACACATTAAATGGAAATATAACGTGTTTAGTAGTCTGCAGAGTCATGCCAGGGAGCTGCATTAGCCTTGAAGCTGATTCACAAGCTGCTGCGCGCTGACAGCAATGACATCGCCCTCCAAAAAGGTGCAGGGGGAGTACACACAAAAAATGTGTATGTCTACATTGCAACGCAGCATTGGGACTGTGTGTGTGCGTGCGTGTATCTGTGTAAGATATATATAAAAAAAAAAAAACATCAGGATCATGGCGTCAATCGAGTGATGTTTCTTATCTTTGTATATAAGTATCTGTGTGCGTGTGTGTGCGTGTGTGTGTGTGCGCGTGCATGTGTGTGTTAAAAGGGGGGGGGGGGGGGGGGGGGGGGCTGGAGCACCAGTGCAACAGAAGCCTCCAGACAAGAGGCTGGTTGCCGTGGAAACCTCAGCCTGAAAGCTCGGCAGCCGGACGATGGCGAAGGAAGGCGCGCTAGGCGGCGAGAGAGTGCGAGAAAGAGCTTGTGTATAATGTGTAAAAAAAAAAAAAAAAACACACAATGGAGAAGGAGCGCAACACATCCTGAGGGCAGCACGGAAGGAAATTCAAACATAGAATAAGAAATGAACTGGGCAGGTGGGCGGGGGGTGTCGGATGGTCTATCTAAGTGAGCGATAAAAAGGCCATAAAAGAGACAATTGCACAGATGGCGTTGATGCTGAAGAGGAGGAGGGGAAGGAAGAAAACTCACAAGGAACGGTGCGCAGGTACAGGTTGTCTCGGATGATCTGCTGGTGGTCGTGGTCCACCGAGCCTTTGGAGAAGCGAAGATTGAGGTAGTGCCGCAGGTCCTTATCAACAACCCCCCCTGTGAACAAAAGGAAAGACAAAAACGCTTGTTAAGTGGCCACCCACATGGCTCATTATACAGCACAAACATACATTCTTCAAATTTACAGCAAACCTACTGTTTGTTGTAGGGGGATGCATTTCCGGCCCCCACATGTTTTGCCCATCAGCTTTGAACACAACGAAAATAGTTAACACAAAGGGAATGTGCCGATATCAGCTGGCGAGACCAGATGGATAACGCAAAGACAGTTTAATCAAAGTAAATAACTGCACACTTTGATGCTGATAGCTTGACACAGTTGCTGGTCCTACTGATCACTTTTGAATAATCCTTGCTGACTCAAATAAATGTGTGTTTTGTAGGGTCTTCACTCACTTCATCTCATTGACAAAAAATTTTGGGGAGAGAGTTGTCTCAAATCTCAGTTTATATTGAACAAAAATATGTTGATTTAAAAAAACATGTCTTTCATGTCTTTTTGTCATTCATAATTTAGTAGTAATGTGCTATTTGGGCTTCTGTGTTTATATATGTTTTTCCAATTGCTCAATAAAAATATAGCCTGAATAACGATCCTGATAATTGCATTGAATGAGGGTTATATAAAAAACAGGCTGGATAGAGGCACTTGAGGACTGGGCTTGGGCACACTTGCTGGAGCAAGTCTGTCATATTTACTTCTTTACTATTTTTATTTGAAGACACGCTAAGTTTTATAGCTGGCTTTAAGTTTGTTTCAAGTTGGCATTATCGTGAAAGAATATATACTTAAAAAAAATTTTAATAAAAAAATCACAAAGGTGTCTAGCTTTTTCTCATCAAGTGCACTCTTATACTCTTTTCAGGTCACTGAAATACCAACTGAAGTCCCTGGAGTATGTATAACAAAAACGTTCATCTTAACCTTTCTGATCGCAAATAGGAACACCAAAAGTGTAAAAATGATCAAATACAGCACACTTTATTTAAAGCTTTCACCCTTAAGAGCAGCAGCATCTTCCCTCCCCTTCCCAAGCCAATTGTGACACCATGCAAACAGGTTGCTACGAGTCGTACATAAAAGCACATAATTGGACTCGGCTCAGGTGTGTGCTGAAGTTTCATCAGCATTGTGAATGTGCTTGGTTTAAGAGCACAGCTCAATCAATTTAAAAGCTTCTGACACCAAAGACAAAGCAACAAAGGCTGCTGCTCGCTACACAACAACACACACACACATACACACACACAAATACACAGACACATCATGGAAATTGTGTAAACTTGCAATCCCTCGGGGAAGTGTAAAGTCAGCAGTTCCAGTGACAAAGGCCCCGTAGAGGACAGAACACCCCAGCAAAAGATGACACTGCGCTCATGGAATCGATGAATCAAAAGCAGGGAAGAAGTCAAATAGCTTGGACCATAATTACTGACAAAAGGCTTTAAACACGCCTCTTAACCAATCAATCAATCAATCAAGATTGCTGGAATCCCTTGAGTTCCTTCTTATGAGGACACTTTGCACAAATATATGCTCCCAACAACCCGCCTGTCTTGGGTTTAATTTCCAGTCAATGGCAATGTTGGGAAGCAATAAAGAACAGGTACTTTGTTACTCTGCTAAAATTTCAGATATTAATGACTTTTTTGCTTATAAACTCCATTTGAAAACAAGTGCTTGTTTTGTTACTTATTTTAATTCTGTAGCTGGGACATAAACAATTGTTTTAGTCCTGCCACATGTTCTACAACAGCAAAATTACAACTCATAAAATATGCTGTACGCTTTTTGATTAAATTGTATTGATTACAGTATAATATTAAAATCATGAGTCTAACTTTTTTTCCCATAAACTCCTCATTGCTTCCCCTGATTCTCTTGTGTGGAATTATGATTTTGAACTCGTAATTACTCTTCTTCCTGATTTTTTTACTACCAAGACTATTTGTGTAATGGACTGTATGCCGGGCACCTTCTGCAAAAGTACGACTTTATTATGACACACTTTGAACAAATTCCTTGCAGAGGCCTTCCTTGCAGAGTGCAAAGACTTCCATTTTCACTTTATAGATGAAGAGGTGAGATGTGCCAAACCCGTTCTGCACATACAGTCAATCACCCGTGATGACTTCCTCCTCCTTCCATCCGCAAAGAACCGCCAGAGGAGGAAAACGAGCCAGGAGAAGCTCTCCGGTCTCGCCATCAACTCAATCCTCCCGCCGTCCGCCACAGGGTTACATGGCGTGCGTTTACAAAACGACAAATCACGTCTCATCGCTCACGCATACCCGAGCGACCTTCCGCCGGATCGACTTGACGGCCCGCTGGCTGGGGGCCGGCCCAGATTAACGCCACAATTATCGCTCCTTAGGTGACGTGGAGCTTTGTCAACGTCCACACGGTGGAATCACACATGGAAGTTAAGTTTTAGTGATTTCATTGAGGACCGTTCTATGCCACCGTCCCACTGAAGACCAAGCGATGTGAGCATTCTCTGTCTATCAGCAGTCGTGTAGAAGATCGCCAACTTTCCATGTTTTATCATCGTCGTCAACATATACGGTATCGGCCAAAAGTTTGCAAACAGCTTCAAATTCAAATAGTGAAGGAATTCAAGCTGTTTACTCCTGAAAATGCACAGATGTAAATTGAAACTCATTCCAGGTAAAGCAACATCCACATCGTGAAGCTAAAAGAGAAAATACCAAGTAATGCAAAAGGAGCCTATTTTGAAGAATCTCATTTTGCTTTGAGGGTAGCACAATGGCAAACAGGTGAGCATGCCTGCCTAATAGCGCAGAGGTTATAGGTCCACTTCCGTCTTTGGCCTCCCTGTGTGGCTTTGCATGTTCTTGCCGTGCCTTGGTGGCTGTTCTCCAGGTGTTATCATTTCCTCCCTCTTTCCAAAAACATGTGTGGTAGGTGTAGGACACTTTAAATTGTCCCTAAATATGTTTGTGAGTATGAAAGATTGTTCGTCTTATTGTGTCACTTGCGAATGGGCGCCAACCAGTTCTTAAGACACTACAGTGCATCTGTGACACTTATGAAAATAAGTGGTTAAGATAATGGATGGATTTTGGTTCGAAGAACATTTTCAAATTGAGGAAAAAGACTCCTTTAGTGACCTTGAATAATCTGAATGAATTCAATAGGAATTTACAACACGGGTAGGGTGTCCAATTTCGACAGGTCCTTCAGACAAAGAAATAAACACATTGTCAACGGAGGACATTTCAAAGTCTTATAGAAGTCTAACAGAGTACATAAGTTTAGCACAAGGGGAATGAGACTCGAACCCTGAACTTTAGAACTATGTGATACAGGTGTGCAAGCCACTTGTCCACCATGTTGCCTGTTAACGTTCAACAAATCATAAAGTATGATGCCATCATTAAATTTTTGGAGGATGCATCAGTGACAGGTGATGAAAAAAAAATCAATAGTTTGGCCTCAGAAGAGGTTCCTTTTCATTTGTTTCTTTATGGCATGACAACTACTGGAAGTCATTCAAATTTAAACTTGCTTAGAGACTATTTAGAATCTTTTGATGCTAAACTGACTTTTGAGGACGGAAGTATGGTACACACTGGACTGATGACCAGCCAGTTGCAATGTAGATCAAAAATAATCCAGCATTTACAAGCATATTCACAGTTTTGGACCATTTGGTAAAATAAACTTAACACAGGAAAGACTCAAACAAATGAAGAGCCTCTCAACTGTGAGAAGTACGTGCTAACCACTAGGCTACTATGCCGCCCCTAAGATGTTTCCAAAAGCAACAATTATTTCACCCATAAATATTTGATAGCACTTCCTCATTATGGGAGCGGGTGAGTTGAAGCCTATCCCAGATGACTTTGGGGTTCACCCTGGACTGGTTGAAAGCCATTCTCATGGCACATGTAGTCAAACAAGAATACACACTGATATTCACACGTATGGACAGTCTAGTCTCCAGTGAAGCTAACATGCATGTTTTTATAACATGGACAGAACCATGATTGGAATCCTTAAACCTCATAACTGTGAGGCACGATTGCTTACCTCTCATCCACCATACTGCCTTCTGTAGAAGACAAATAAAGCCAATTAAGTGTTTAAGGTCATTAACAGACAAGATGGAGAAAACAAAAAGACAGGTTCACACTGTCGCACTGAAAATGACCTTATCACACACACACACATGCACAGAGATAGTCACACACATCCACACACGCCCGTATATGAAGAAATAAAGGCAGTGCAGTCCATGCACCTCATCTGCATCCGGCCCAGATGTTGCTTTCCAAAAATAATCCCGGTATACATCCACAGACAGTCCGCCCGTCCTCCCTGGCGTCCTCTATCCTCGCCAGCCAGCGCGCATCCTCTTCCTCATACTCCTCTTCTTCTTCTTCTTTCTCCGCGTCCTCCTCTCCTGATCCTCAGCTGATGCTGCTCAAGCACTCAGCAGCCGGCCGCAGCCAAATTTAATCCCGGCAAGGAGTGCGGCGATAGAAGCTGAGGAAGATGAAGGGGGGGGTGGTTATATCTTGGGGGGAGGGAGATGTGGAGAGAAGCGATGGATGCAGAGAGACGATGGCCATCAGGAAAGGGGGAGATGAGAAGAGGAGGAGGCGAGGGAGATGTGCCAGCAGGAGGCCAGCGAGTCGAACGAGACCAGTAAGGATGTCGCGGTGTTGCAGCACCATCAGTCTGATGTCGCTGGTACTGCATTCAACTAATTCCTCCTCAAAAACATCCATCCGTTATGTTTTATTTCAAATACAATGTTTTGTATTATTCTTTACTGGGTGAGCGTATTTCGCAATTTTTTTTAAGTGTAAATGTATTATTTTATATGCCTTTAATGGGGCTTGACTCTACTCAGTGACATCAGATATTCTGATTGTCCCTTTTCCACATCTGTTCCATGCTTCTCTTTGTATTTGGCTGCCCGTCCTGGTCAATAAAAGGCTGAAAGGTCATCTACGAATGTGGCTCCCCCCCCCCAATTCGCTCAAGTAGCGGTGTATCCAAAGATTCCATTCGTCAAATTTTGCCTCTCAATGCCTTAAAAAAAAAAAAAAAAAAAAGAAAAAAAGTTACAGTGATAGCTCCCATTGTACCACTCTATATCAAATATATTTTTCCCTAAGAAATAAAATGGTATGAATTTTGGATGGACTGATCGCGGTCCCTGTCCAAAATCAGCGGCCTGGGGGTCATTTGCAGGATGATATTTTTCAGTAATGTAATATTAGTATGGCTCCAATGTATTTTGACCTGTTGTGTCCTGCATATTTTGTGTAATATTTTTCCATCACTTGTGTGCTACCATAGCTCTGGTTAGTAACAGCTTTCAGTGAAACATAATTTTTAAGTGACACAAAGTGGAAAGAAAAGATAACCTGTCGTTCAGTCCCAGTCATGTCCTGCTGTGAAGAGAAAGATTGGTTACAACTTCGCAAATTGGAGATTTTTTTGTGTCGCACACAGAGACAACCAAATTGCCATGAATGCACAGGGAGGGTTGCACATCTCAAGAAATCAGACCGCATTACAGACATACTGAGGTGTACTGTATGCAAAGTATGAGGGGATAAGAAATCTGTTCTGAATCACATTCTGAAGAACCGTTTATGTTCTGAACTGTTTTTTTAAGAATTTAAAGATTAGATTATTTTTTCTGAGTGCTTGGATGTCTTTTTTGTGTAATACTTGAGAGAACTATCTCCCGTGGCCCTTAATGTACATATGTACATTAAGTTCAGTTTGGGACCCCCTAATTCAGGTTAGTTTTCTGGCTCCGGATAACCGCTGATTAGTATAGATGTCAAGGAAAATGTGTCTGGCCAATTGCAGCCTTTTGTTAATGCTGTGCATGACAGTAAAACGCGGTGAAGAGGCACACTTCACAATAACCCATGTCTAGAGCTCCGCTGGCTGCGTCTAGCATGAATTAGCCTCTAGCTAGCCATGTTCAAGTGCTCCATATAGGCTGGCATGATACTCGTAGGAGATTCTGCACAGTTTGACACTCACAAACTGAAACAGTGAGGGATTTTCCCAAATGTTTCTGAAGATGAAAGTAGTGCACTGCTTTGCACAGTTTAAATTTCAGTGAAAAAATGCTGATCATATAAAATTTAAAAACTATAAACTATAAATCTTGTGTGTATCGGCTTGTACACGCAAGTCTAAATAAGTATAAATTCAATTCAATGCATCCCAGCGGGTGGCAACGAATTTTTGCGTGTGTAATAAAGTTATTTTCTATTTCTGCGAGTGAATGGGCCCAGATGCTCCCTGATATTCCTAAAATGCTCAGCATCACGCCCACCATATGCTCCCCCATGCGACTTGGTGTAGACGTCACCGAGTGGAGCGCAGAAAAATTAAAAAAATATAACCCGGTGAGGATGAGCTCACAGCTGCAGACGCCAGCCAGGATGCCTCAAGCGCCGATTTGGTCTAAATATAAAGACGTAAACAAACACCAGCAAAGAAAAACACATCAACATAAAAATGAGCACTCTAAGCGCCTATGTCTACGTTATGTTGCTGCCGGTACTTTGACGCCAAGCACTTGCCGGGGACGTTTTATAGCACGGCGCGACAAGAGGGGAACAGATGACAGCCGCAATCCATCACAAAGTCATCAAAGCAGACGGCAATTGGCTCCCCTTCTGCTCACTGAAGCAGTACGCCAGACCACGCCGGCCACATGGCCAATCGATTCCGCTGTAAAGAAACAAATAAAAAGTAGATAAGCCTTTGCTAAAGACCAAAAAAAAAAAAACCTAATTTACATCGACAGCCACTGATGCATTTCTCAGCCAGAATTTGAGTTATTTTCATCATAAATTAGACGAAACAGACTTTATCACCAGAAAATTGCTGAAGAGGCGCAAAGAAGAAGAATATAATGCCACCGATTTGTAACCTTTAGCAAACTACCAGCTGAAGCGTAACACATTCAATGGATGGATGTTTTGGTCAACAGGTAATATGTGTATGTTTGTTGGTTAGCAACACAAAAGAAGAAGTTTGTTTACTAGGCACTTCATTCGCCTTCCGCAAAGTGGTGACTGTCTTTTTGTGTAAATGGACTTGGACAATCACTTATAGAGCGCTAATCATTTTATAACTAGTCAGTTTACCTACTGATGACACAGCATCAAGAGCAACTAGGGATTCAGCGTCTTGCTCAAGGACGCTTCGACATGACCATGATGGTGGGGGATCGAACCCACAGCCCCATGGAGGG
Organism: Hippichthys cyanospilos; assembly: GCF_059441005.1. Taxonomy (NCBI): domain Eukaryota; kingdom Metazoa; phylum Chordata; class Actinopteri; order Syngnathiformes; family Syngnathidae; genus Hippichthys; species Hippichthys cyanospilos. The sequence goes on from NC_142374.1 coordinate 12,060,744, forward strand.
AGATGACCACTCTACTACCGACCGTTTACTGACTGTCTGTCTGTCTGTCTCTCTCTCTGTCTCAAACTCTACTGTGTTTACATGAACAACAATATAGTGACATGGTCAACATTGTACAGCCAATGTTGTAAAACTGTAAACATGATAGAAAGAAGGACAAGGGTACGTGAACAGGCAGATCGACTGACTACTTATATACTGTAATAAGATAAAATATGAATTCATTATCTTGACATTAAATACAATAATGTAATATGTACACATATACACACATATATTCGTGTGTGTGTAACAGATTTCCCTGCAGCTGCAAATGACAATCAGAACAATAAGCATGTTGTTAATGTACCTCTTCATGCAGTGTGCATTATCCAACAGTAGGAATTATAGCAGTTATGCTAATTAGAAAAGAGGACAATGTAGGACCAAACCAGGAGACTTCAAAATATTTTTACAAGGATTCAAAGAGTGCAGTACACGAGCAGCTGAACCTAACATGAACTCGAACTCGCTGTTACTTGTCACTGTTACTTTCTCCTCTAGTGACTAAGAGCATCCAGGTCCTTAACTCTGTTCCTCCCATTCAGAGGATTTGCATATTCTCTTCCTCATTTAACACAGACCATTTTTTTGTCATTAACGTTTCTTTCAACATTTCCCCTCTCTAAATCCGGATATAAACATGCAGTACATATTGTTTTACACCTCACCCACTACTCCTTGACATTATTATGACCCGGTTTCCATTTTTTTGGACATGAAGTACCTATTTGGTTTTGGTCAGACCACAAACCATTGCCATGATTACTGAACCGAAGCTGCTCACAGTGGAGGCGTGGTTATGGTCACTGGCTATTTTTGTTGTTTTAATAACCTTTTTTACAGTAGTCATGACAGACAGTAAACGCAAAAAGCCGAAAACCAATTATTTGTGGAGGTGTTTGGAACAGGCCAACGAAGAACCAATGCAATTTTGGTGAGAATCTCAATAAAAGCGTGGCCACAAAACTTTATATTGAGGAGGCCATACATTTATCTGATAAATGTATGGCTTCCTCCATCAACCAACACAAATATGACAAACATGAAAATGTATTGTTTCTAAATTTTCTCCAAGGTTCTGCTTTGGTGTAGTTCTACTGAGAGATATTCCAGTTATTTGTGGTCATTATAGTATTGATAAAACATCTGTTGCAAAGTGCTGTTGTTGAGAACGCAAACAAAAGTCACTCACGTGTGTTACAGAATCTATGAAAGACGATACGACTGTCCAGTTCAGTAGTGTTTGTTCGCGTTGTTTGTCACGGGCCTTACTGTACAAGACTCTGAGCACAAACTGTCCATAGATGTGCAGGTGAACGCTTGTGTGTCTATATGTGTACTGTGCTTGGCTGGTGACCAGTCCAGAGTGTACTTCACTCCTCACCCAACATCAACCAGGAGTACCGACCTCTTGCATATTGCCATCTGTTGAAGAGAATACAACTCTGAACAGTGATGTGAGTTCTCAATTTGATGCCAACACTAAACGAGACTTGTTCATACTGGACTATCAATATCTAAAGTCTACCAGAGTAGAGGATCCTGGGTTACCGTGGCAACAACAGAGATGCAATTTTCCTTCATACAAGACAATGTCAAATTGAATTGGTGATTTTCAAAGTCGTTATTGTACGGCCGAATGAGAAGAACGTACTCATTTGACGGAGCAAGGTGCAAGCCAGCATGAGCCTTAATCTACTAGGAGGCTGAGGGTGATGTGCAGTTATGCCACATCAGCTTCTTCCTAACTTGTATTAACTTGTCTCTAAAATGTAAACAATCCCATGGTCACACTTATGGGAGCACACGCCTAAATGCAATCACCAGTGGGGCTGTGCCCATGCACACATATACACACACTTGCATGTGTTCAAAACAGTAGAGACGTTTGGGGTCAGCGTGACCAATTTCCATGAAAACACTATTTTATCATGTAGAATATATAAAAAATGTGTAGAAAAATAAAAAAATAAAAAAAATCTGTAAAAATTGAATTGAACATGCAAATTTGCTATTTTAGCTAGAAATTTGAAGTCATAACCCAGTCTGGCCCCCCGGCCTTGAGTTTGACACCTGTGATTTAGACCACCAGCCAGCTAGCTGCTAATTTGCATCATCATCGCCTGCATTTTCACATAAAAAAGAATTCATACATCATACATTTTGACAACAGAAGTCTCTACAAAAATATAGTCGATATTAAAGAATACTTAAGTAGGATGAATACATTTAAAATTATAGCAATTTGAGAAACTTTGCTAGATAATGTTGAGATAAGAGAAATGGAAGGCTACAAACTACAATGAAGACAACAAACAAGACTGGAGGAGGAAGTTGCACTATATGTGGATAAGTCACTGAGATGTGATGAGATTGTTGGGTTGACCTATGTTATAAATTACATAATGGAATGGAATGATAAGCTATATATCTAGAACTGCCGAAGCTTGTCTGGATATATCAGCACCACTCTAGCCCATATACTTAATCATCATAACGACAAAAAAAAAAATCCTTAGTGGAGATGTTAACATTGACTTGTTAAACCCATGGAATCATAAAAAAACAACAGCTTTCATTAATATAAAGCCCAGCAATTGCCTTTTTCCAGTTATTATGAAACCTACTAGAATAACAATAGATACAGCCACAATAAAAAAATATATGTATAAATTAAAATTGAACTTTAATTAAATAATCATTTATAATCACATTAATTTATAATAATATTTTATTAAATTATAATTTATTAATTTAAGTTTATTTAAGTTGAATTAAATCTTAAATGTAATCACTAGCGTGCTAATACTTAATCATGCTTGTTAACTATTTAGCATAGGCAATATTTGTTGTTTTCTGATAATTCGTATGTGTAGATGATGAGTACAATAAGTACCCACTCACATTCAATAAAGGTACGTAAATAAATACATGTGTTTTTCCTTTTTCGAGGTGGGTGTTGTCGATTACTCAGTTACTCAAGTGAAAATTTGAGAGAATGATCAGTATGCCATCAATTAAAGCTTAGAATACACTTGCTCAACTGTTCAGTGTGTCACTAAGTTTTGCTCAACTTGCTTTTCTAACAAGCAGCAAAATTCATAAAAGGCGTTTGACCACATCACCTTCTATGCCGTTTTGTGACTCACTCGTTAGTCTCTTTGTTGCAACCTCCTGGAGTCATTCTGCGACACTGTAAGCTTTGACTCAACCAACACATTTCTTGGTTCGGTCAAAATTATTTAAAAATTCCCTTTATCTCGCTGTTCATATTTTGCAATTACCAGACCGAGCTGACACCAAAGAATTTATTAACAGTCCTTCACCACAGTGAGGCTTCAAACACAATGTTGTAAGAGGGAAGTGGCCATCGAGCTTCAAGTGTCACAATGTTTTCACAAAGAGGGCAGGAGTTGCGTATTCACGCAAGGATGGAAAAAACAAAATGCACAAAACAATAACAATATGATACTGACTGAAGAATACAATTCTATGGCGCTATAATTAACCCATTTATCAAATTTCGAAATCAGTTGTGCTCATTAGAGTAGTGGTCAAATGGAGCCCATCCCAGTTGACTTTGTGTGAGAGGCAGAATACACTCTGGACTGTTTGACTGCCAAGACACAGAGAAACAACAACCATTCACGCTCATATCGTGGGTAATTTGAAGTACTGTATTGTATAGTACAGTACGGTATATCAATAAAATATGAATATTTTTGGAATGTGGGCATAATGCACTCTTCCACCAGCTCTTGGATTATTCTGGGTAAAATTGTATGGAATATCACTAATAATTAAGAAATATCATGTAGACAGCCTCAACAATAACTCAAGACATCAAAATCAATTCATCAGAAACCAATTTCACACAATGGACAGAATTTTACCTCATTTAATCAACTAATCCATTATTATGTCTTTCCTCACTCCCTGAGGGATATTGATGGAGATTGTGGCATCAAGTTAAAATCGATTTGAACAAAAGACCTACCGTATATCAACAAATACAAATGACTTGATTGCTTTTCTCTTGAGACCGCATAATATGTAAGTACTGAATACTTTAAATATCTTTAAGTAATATCTGAAACATGGATGTACCATCTCTTCTCAATACTCACATCCTGAATGTGTATGGTCAATAAAAAGAGGGACGAAGGCTGGCAATACTACAGGCTTGGAGGATAACTCGAGGGGAACAGGGGGCACAAAGCATGTCCATATAAAAGAGATCTTATGGGGAGGATCTCTGATTGGGCGCTGTCAAAAGACATTGTGACGGCTGAGAGCGAGGATCGATGTAGCAAAGTAGTGCCAAGGGAACGTCAGGAAGCCGAAGCGTGAGAAGATGGATGACTACTGAGGGCTGTTTAAATCCACACAGGAGGTTCGAGTGGGAATCCAAGTAGATTCCCACAAAGGAGAATCAGTAGTATTTGGTGACAAACAAAAAAGTCATTAATTCTAAAAAGACATGATAAATGCCAGTAACATGCAAACATCTTTTAGGGACAAATAGCTGATGAAGAAAAAAGTTTGCAAAAGTTCATTTGAAACGTGTTTAAAATTCATGCGGGCTGCTGAGAGTCTGGTTTGTATGGCAATTTCAAATATAGCAGGAAGAAAAAAAAGAAAAAAAGGTTCGTATGTGAATTGTGAGTAAAAGTAGAAGGAAGAGAAGAAGAAGGCGAGTCCCAGTCTACGCATTAGAAAGTATCACAAAATGAGGCGTGTTGGAAGTTTGGATGACCACAGTTATTCGATGTATTCGAAGTCACACACATAAGAAAATGCCTTGAAAGAAGACATCTTGCTACATCAAGAAATGTCCTTGGCACTGATTTTGCTAGATGGAGTGAGTTGAAGAAAAAACATGGTCTGGAAAGTGATGGTAAATGGTCCTTCACTTATATAGCGCCAAGCCACCAATAAACACTGGTCGTATGCCAATGTCTATGTCAGTGTCTAATAATTCAATTATTTGTTAGAATTGCTGATTGAACGTAATTTCAGAATACGGTTGTGTTGTTTGTATCAAGAGTTTGTAGCAACAGTTCCAGTGGAAAGACTAGTCAAGCTGTTACACCGTGACACACTGCTGAGAACAACTTCAAAATAAAATCACACCAAAGGATTCGTATCCATATATCATTTGGTAAACTAAGGCTTATTTTGAAGTTGGCCTTCTTGCTGCATTTTTTGGGGGGCATGTTTTACAGTCAACGCTTTCAGTGGCAAGCATTATCGGAAAAGGAAACCTCTAGAGCAGTGGTTCTTAACCTTGTTGGAGGCACCGAACCCCACCTGTTTCATATGCTCATCCACCGAACCCTTCTTTAGTAAAAAATAAAATATGATTTTTTAGACTGAGGGGTGGACCTCTGCAGTGGAGGCTCCACCGAACCCCTGAGACCGACTCACCGAACCCCTAGGGTTCGATCGAACCCAGGTTAAGAACCACCGCTCTAGAGGGCCAGTATATCTAGCATTCTACTCATCTTTTAAGGCCAACAGAATATTGTGTGCAATGTCTATGTATACATGGGTGATATAACACGAAAGATTGATTTCCATCTCCTTACTTAGAACTGCATGTAGGCAATATCTTTGTTATATGTGTGGAAACACTGCCACCCAATGGTGACAGTTATCACTACAGTGATCAATTGGCTTATATTAGGGAAGCATTAGTCAAGGGGGTCAGCTACCCTCCATAAGAAACATATTTGGCAAGAATTTTATTATTTATTATTGTTATTAGGATTTTAAAAACGAGTTCTCGTCCACGGCACTGAAAGAGTAAACAATTGTTGCTGCAACTGGCTTGACATATTTCTTTTTTCTGATGTGCACACTAATTAGCGGATATTTGGGGCAAGATAAATGCCTCGATCATTTTTCTTGAAGCAAGGTACTGGAATTACTCAAGGAATCCTTTAAGCCCTCCTTAAAGCCTTAAAATGCAATGCCACCAACTTCAAGGTTCAGTTAGTTATTCCAGTGGTTTACAAAAATTGAATAATACAGACATGACCTAGACACTATTTCACGCCTACACATTGAAAAACATACTCAATGAAGACAGTATATGGTGGTGGGAAATAGCTGGATTCCAGTAGCTGAATGTTCCAATACTTTAGTTGGCATGAGAAACACAAGGTTGCGCATCAGACGCAGCGGTGGTAGATGTCTCGAACAAACACTTGAAGCCCAAACTTCATTTGACCTCATCTACTTCTATGTCCTAGTTTGACACTATCAAGTTTGAGTTTGGTGCCCTAGAAAGCCTGCGTGGGCCCTGCGTGTGGGCGTGCATTAAAATGTATGTGTACAGTTTGTGTTCTTTCGCCGTGGATGAACAATCTTCTTCCAGTACTCCTAATGGTGCTATTATAGCAGGCAGCCGGGTCCATTATTAATAGTAAATGACACGGTCTCTCTCGTAAAGGTCTTAATATTGATCTTCCCCCAGCAGCCTCCGCACCCTGAGACTGATCCTAATGATGATGCTTGTCCGTGTGTTTTTCTCGACGGCGGCGTAATCAAGACCAGACGTATATTTACGACGACCGAGCCATTACAACAACAGGAGACCACCACCAGCCAGACTTCTAGATTAAAGGGGGGTGTTACAGGAACGGCCGGCCTAATATTCCTGACAACCGACCAATAAAAAATCTCCCGTCACTCCCTTAATATCTGAGCTCAGGAGATGGAGTCAGCAGGAGGTGGCTGTCTATGATTTTGGAGACGTCCTGCTTTCTAAGCGGCTTTGCAGAGATCATTGCTGTTAGTTTTAATCAGAGCTGCACTCACTTGTTGGAGTGTGTTCCTCAAGTAAGCCAATGATTTGGCAAAATATTGCCAAACCATTTCTGTGACTTTATTTGGGAGAAATTTAAAAAAAAACAAAAAACCTCTGTTATGCTTCCAAACTGATCATGAGGAGCCCTAGCCCTATGGAACACTGCCAGGACATACGAAGCTTGATATGAACAACAACAACAACAAATCTGTACCGCCTCCATCGGAAAGGATTTTGATTTCTCACCAAAAACTTGCAAAGTTTTCAAGGAAAATAAGGTCGGTATGATAGTAAAAGAATTGAAAGAAACTCATTTAAAAAAAAAAAAAAAAATCTACTGTAGAGTTGCTTATGTAGAACTCATAACAATGGGGGAGAAAAAGTGTAAAAAATGCTGAATTTTAGAAAAGACAAAAATAGCGATAATAATTGCAGCTATGGCCGAGGGAACGGCATAATGATTCTAGTCTGCAATGCTTCATCGAGCTGCTATGGTCCAGATAGTCTAATCAAGTCTGTCCGTAGAGATTAAGGCCCCGTTCACGCTTCTGACTCCAAAGGCCAACGACTGGAATCCCGTTCTACTGTACTGAGCTGTCAGCTCCTTTCTTCCCTTCATCAATTACACAAGCTCCAATGTGACAGTCAGCAGATAACGTCCGGAGCGAGAGGCGAAAGCTTAGCTCTTAATGGGCCACTGAAAAACCAGCCGTGATCGTTGTTTCGTTCTAACATCATTATACACACTGTTAGGCTTATTGCGTTTTATATCCAAAATTTGCAATGAGAAGAGGGGAATGAGTTAAACTTTACAAACTTGACAACTTATTTTGGAATGGGGCTCAGCAGTTTGCAGAAAATTACAGCAGGTGTGCTGTGCTGGCAAAAGGAGAGGAAAGTCCTTAATGGGACAATGTCAGTTACACTTTGCAGCAGGTCACGGCTGGCTTGTTTTTGCATCTGAGGCTTGATTGTTTTGAACGCTAGTTTGAGAAAAACTGGAGAAACGTGAGGTGATGTGCTTAACCGGGAAAAGCGAAAAAAATGATTGCTCAACTTTAGAGATGGCCTTGAATTTTAATTGCTTTGTAGATTTTGACCAAACGTGTTTGTTTGTTTATCGAATATGTATAAGTAACTGACAGTATTTAGTTAGAAGTGCAAAGTAAAAAAAAAAAAAAAGCAAAAGTCAACATACAAAGCGTTCACATAGATAGAACTTCACTTATGTATGGTAGACCCAAAAGTTATACAACTTTGCGGAAAATAGTGACACTATGCTGGCAAAAGAAGTGACAAGGCTTCTAAAAAAAAAGTCAGTTCTATTTTAAACTTGCCATAACTGGATGATATTGGGGATGCTGAAAATGAAAGTGACTGAAAATTTGCAAAAATCTGTGGGAAAAAAATATCAGTCAGCAAAGTTGGCAGAAGAATTGAATGCAACCCTGAATGTGTGGCCCTACAAATGGTTGTGAGACGCTCAGTTTTTAGACTAATCAATTCTTGAAGTTTCTTAGGTTTTAAAAATCTGCAGAAAACCAGGACGCTATACTGACAAAAAAGGAGCAAACTTTTGAAAACGTCTGTCTCGCTTTACAATTGGTAATAATGAGTGGGATCCGTTTCCACAAGATTCAGCATTGCAACATTTTCAATTTGAGGCTGGATGTCTTCACTTTACGACTACATGGGCATATTTGATATTTCCAGACTGCCTGAAGTGTGTTTAGAAAGACAGCAGAAGGTCAAACTTGGTTTCGATATTCTCAGGGCCATCTGACTGACCTGTTACTGTCCTCTGCTGGCGAGAAGCACCAACCGCAGATGCAGAGATGTGCAAAGTGTCTGTGCTTTAACTTACAGATTTCAGAGGTGCACAGATACACAAAGTGTATGTTTGCTGTATATCATCTGGAACATGACAGAAACATATAACATATAAATAAAGTAGATCATAATCACCAGAGATAACAATAATCAATTGTAGTACTAATTTGTGCCAATTGCGAGAAATGGGTTTTGATTGTACAGGTACTGTAATTTTCTACTCAGCTTACAATTTTGTGTGTGTACGTTGAAATGTTTAGAATGTGCTTGAAAACTGTGTTTTCATATATTAACGCAACCTTTAACAAGTCAGTGGGGGTAACATTATTTTTTAAAGATATTTTTGGGATCACCGGTCAAGGAGGAATTTCCTCAGATCTCCAAAATCATTACTTTTCCGGCAATTAAAAAATGACTTCAAGGTATTCAATCCTTCCAAGCTCTTTTACAAAGCTCCAGCAATGTAACCGCTATAAAATAATTTTCACACAATAACATTCAAATCAGTTGTGTTTTAGGGAGAAAACCAGAAAACATGCAGGACACCAGGCCTTTGCCCACCCTGACCAGGGGTGCCCAAGTCCAGTCCTCGAGAGCCCCTATCCAGTGTACCGGATGAGGGTTACATGGAAAACATAGAACATGGAAGAGATGGTGTTTCACACCACTTCTCTGACACTTCAAGAGTTGCCCTCAAACTGATTTCAGTATCGAATAGTGAAGAAAACATGAAATGGACCATATTTGGAGACATGAGGTGAACTGCAGATTTTTAGACATTTTGGATATGCTGAACTGGGGTTCCCTGAAAGTCATCTTGAACGAAACCGTTTTAAATTGAGTAGTTGAAATTTGTTACTCGACACTACAAGAGAGGTGACCGCCTTTATTTTCCTCATCTTTTTTTTTCCATGCTTTACATACACTCCCCAGGTGGCTCCATCGCCATCTCCAAAGCACATGGCTGCCATCCCAGCAGCGTTGACACTAGCGCTGACCCAATTCTCTCAACTGGACCAGTTGGACGTTTGCTAGCAGGCCGGCTTAGATGTCAGGCTTGATCCTCTGGGCCGAGCTGTGCCACTTCAAGCTTCGATTATCTCTATTTTTTTTCTCAATGTAATAAAATCTTGTTCTCATAGCTTGAGTGTTATTAATACCGGCAGAGTTGACAGGATGTTCTGCACTGATTCGCGGGCCTGCTTTGCATTACCAGAGTGAAATAGATGGGGTGGGGGGCTCCTTTAATTCCATATGTCCTTCCATCACATCAGGAAGGCCTTGGAAAGATGCAATTATTGCCACTTTTGACTTACTTATATGCATTTAAAATATAAATGACCAGGAAAACAATCAACCCTCTCGTCATTTTAAAACTAGAGTCAAAGCTAAACCTTATGGTCTTCTTTTTAATCATCCCAATAAGGTCAGTAAAAACACACTAAACACACACCTCTGCCTAGTGAGCAAACAATAATAAGTTTTGAGCTGTAAATTTCAACTAATGTGTTCCCTTGGCTCTAGAATGCAATAAGCAATCATCTCCACTAGGAAGCATTATTGTGTTTCAAACAGTTTTCAACCTCTGGAGTCATTTATTGAAAAAACCAAAGCAGTTACATAAATACATCTTCACATTAGACCATGTCATCTGTCACAGACTACAAGTAAAAAGCAAGGTTTTATAAAATAATACCTTTAAAACTTCCCTCTGGTATTTCCTGGGTAAGAGCAAAACAGCGTGAGACTATCACTTTGCGATGTGCCCATTGGTTACTTGAACACAGTCACCTTGGAAAGGCATCCCAGCATATTTTGCTTAACTATGTGCAAGTGATTTATTCATTCAAATCACATTTTAAAAGTGAAATAACACAACAATATTTTAATACCTAATTCTAAACATTTCTCTTTACTTAAGGCCTGTACAATTAATGCGTTGAGCAAGATTGTGTACAGTACGCATTTCAGTTCATGACGCGATGACTGAAACGCAACGCAAACTTTGACCTCCGTAGTCCTAACCCTCCCCCTTAGCTATTTCAGTGAGAAGAGAGCATTGCTCAGTGAATTATAGTACAATAAAGATACTTTCTCTCTTAATAGTTGCTCCTGCATAGTAATGCTCTAGCACTCAGCAAGATATTCCTGGGCTCTCAAGTATATGGCAGTTTAATTTCTCGGAAATTTTGAAGATTAAACTGGGTAAGATGACCAACAACTACCATTACTAACAGTAACAGGTGACACAGGTGGTGACGATTACAACGAAGGAAATATACTGTTCTGTCAGGCTTAGCCTGTCAAAAGTACAAAGTTATACAGGTTAACAATGCCACCTAAGGCACAGTTTTGCCTTACTAGTCACATAGAGTTGTCCCACTGGTGGACAAAAATCTTATATTGTTTTGGGAGGCAGACACTGGCATTCTACCACTATTCTGATGGTTTTACAAATAAGGAAAAAAAGCATATTAGAACATTGACCCTAAGATGAAAAGCATGACTATAAAAACAATCCAAATAAGTAGTTAAAGCTGCACTGGTGACAATATAATATTCTACAAGTTTACACCTAGTACTTTACAAATAGTACTCGTATACTGTATTGCAAACATGAAGTTGTGCACAGTTTTACCTCTTTAGTAACATACTTTTGTGTATACCAAAGTTATGTTACGAGTGATTAAAAAAAAATGGGTACTGGTACATGGACAGAATAGGTTGCATTGATTCAACGTGCTTTGATTCAGATATAAAAAAACAAAGTGTAAGGAATGATTAGTAGAACATGTTACTTTTACATACTCGAATGTCTTGTGTTGAAATAATATTTAAATGAGTGCCATCCCTATTTTAGGCTGTGGCTCCCTTTAGATGCTGCAAGCCACGCCAACATTTTTAAATTATTTAATTTCTTCTCATTAATCAGCACACATTATCCTCATGAAGCCTTGACGGCAAAGTGAAAATAAAACGAGAACAATTAAGAGATGATTAGCCAAATGTTGTGTATTTCCTGAGCACTTTGAAAGCTATAAGGATAAAATGGAGGTATGCTATTGTACGATTGTTATGAAAGGTGACTGTGCTTGTAAATGAAAGGCCCAAGAATAATCAAAATTAAAACCAACCCAAAATAGATGGGATTTTATTTTTATCACTGTGTCTATTTGTGACGAGGAGAGAGGTGGTGGTTTCAAGTCATTTTTCATGAAATTAAACACCTACCCACTTTTCTGAGAAGAGCCCTGCAATATAAAGCACTGCTACTCATATTTTCCCTTTTAAAGAAGCAATCAAAATGTATTTCTGTTCATCTTCAACGTAAAGATAAGCGTCAGTGTCAAAATATCACAGAAGGTGTGTGTTCTCGCGCTCACACTCTCTCACTGGCTCCTTCACACCATCTCCATCTGTAGCGCAGTGCTGGCAAATACAAAATTATGAATACTTAGTTACAATACTTGAGTATTTGTTTCCAGTGTTTTATCCACAAAATAATCAAGTAAATCAATAATTACTAAAATAATCTTTGGTAGCAGCCCTAGTACAGTACTTTTACCTCTTTCGGCTACTACTAAAAAAACAAACAAAACAAAAAAAAACAAAACAAAAAAAAACAAAGTAAATATAAAGTAAAAGTAGAATTGTATATACATTGACAAAAAAAAAATCACTTTTACTTCAGTGCCTACCGTATGTACATTTCAGTTCTACGTATAGTTGAAAGAAGTTACTGTATATCAACTTGAAAGGTGTTCAATAATTGTTTCCTCTTTATTTTCACACAGTCTGTACAAACTTAACAGAGTGAGTACCAGTGAGGGGCAAAGTTGAGTAAAAGCAAAGCTATGCATGTAAAAACTGACTTGGATAAAAGTAAAAGTGCTGATCCAAATATCTACTCAAAATAAAAGTACAGGCTCTGAAATGCACTTTAAAGTATAATTAAAAGGTTGTTTTTTTCACAATAAAAAACAAAACAAAACAATTCTAATTGGTTTCCTCACTGCCGTTAAGACAAATATTGTCAGTTATGTTCTCAAAAGCGGCAGCACGGTGGAAGAGCTGATTTCAAATCCAGCTCTCTCCGGCCTTCCTGTGTGGAGTTTGCATGTTCTCCCCAAGCCCTCCGGGCGGTCCGGTTTCTTCCCACATTCCAAAAACATGTATGGCAGGTGTATTGGACGCTCTAAATTGTCTTTCCCATCACCGGAGTGAACTTCTGACACATCTACCATGGCGCCACTTCTCGCTTCTTGACATCAACGTGCTCCATTGAGCCAAGCAGCACTTTATCTGTCCTGCCGCGAATGAAAAAGAGATGTGATTCTGATTATTAGCCCGAGAACTACTTGTCTAATGTCAGCTTTTTCCAATAACAAAATTAATCCAGGATAAGTCATGTAAAACTTTTTTCCACCATTAATTGGACCTGTAAACTGTACAACATTGGAATTCTTTTCAAGAAGGGAAGTAAAAATAAACAAGTACAAGAACGTGATTGCGTAAATTAGGGCTGGGCGATATGACCTAAAAACAAAATAGCAATTTTCATCAATCATTCCAGACGATTACCACATGATGCAATTGTAATGGGAGAAATGAAAACAAACAATGACTTATTTAAAGGTTTAACTTATTTAAAAAATATATATATATATATATATATATATATATATATATATATATATATATATATATATATATATATATATATATATATATATATATATATATATATATATATCCTCTGAAAAATATTTGGATAAAAATAATGAATACTGATTTAAAAATAGTTTTAACATAAACTTTCATAGCTTGTGCATAACTTGCTTCAAGGTTTAGTATAGTCCATTTATTTTGCCTTCTTTAGCTGTAAGATGTTAACATTTTGGCCATAGTTAATTTGATTACTTATTTTTCACATAACGTATTCAATACCTTTAAAACACAGTTTTCTACTTACTGTCAACTGAAAATGACATCCCCTCTGCTTTTTTCCTCCCACACCTGTTTTTGGGAGATGTTTTTTTCTTTTTTTGTTCCCTCTTTCTATAGTGTATTCACTTTACAAACAACGGAAGTGCAGCATAATTAGCTCTAGAGATGCCCATACAGTACTGTACATCCTTCCTGGCATGCATATTTACAATTATGACACGTTAGTTTCACGCTCAACTAGTTTACTGTCTGCAGAAGACAAACATCATGTTCGGAATGAATACAATAGTTGGGTTGCGCTTCCCTGTTAGTGGCGACATTACTCTCCTCATTAAGACCCCAGCATGGAAGCTAGATACCAAAGAAGGTACACTGCATAATTCTGCAATCATGTGAAGTTGTGATTAGCAGTAAATTAATAACATACAAGGATTGCAATTAGTGGAGCACTCGGATGAACATAGGCTTACACTTCTTGAATCGATCATATAATAAAAATAAATGTTTATTAGTTATTACTATTTACAAATACAAAATAAAATGGACATACAACCAACTATTTTATATATGTTTAATCATATATTTTTATAAATAAAAATCCAGTTTTGTAGTTTGTTGTTTTTACAGTGTGCACCTATCATTTAAATCAAGCAATGAGTGCCCATACATACGTCCTTAAGCTTCAGTCTAGGCATTCAATTATATATATTATTTTACATTTAGAATATTAAGCTTACGCACTGAAGGGAAAAACTCAATTGCTATGAGACCATTTAAGCTTGTGTAACAAGCACAACACTACATAAAGACACAAGCTGAGTGTTTAGCTCAAGGGAACCTCTCCTAGAATCTTAGGGGCAAAAAAAGAAATAATTTTAGATAGGCTATAAGGAAATGCTTCTGGAGTGGAGGACAATCTAAAACCAAACACCTCTTGTGTAGATATTGATCAGGTGTACCTCATGATAAGTAAGCAACCAGGATGGATCACGACAGTGGAGAAAAAACAATATCAAGCTCAAGAAAGAGCGCAAAGAGTATGAAGAGGTGAGTTAAAAATAAGCATGTCATGTTTAACTGGCTAAGTGAAGAAGAAGAGAGAGGGACAAAATAAACCTGTGCGATATAGATGTGCATTAGCATTTAACCCTTTAGTGCACAGCAGGTCGTTCTCCCTGTCAACAGCTCCAATTCAATCAATCACATGGAGGCGAGAGGCTCAAACAGCTCGGGAAGGCAAATCCTCGGCTCGCGCCAAAAATAACCGGCCCGAGTGTTTGATTTGTGCTTTTCTCGCGTCCCAGAAAACAAGACGCTGTCGGAATGCGGCTTTCATGCCGTGGAAGAGGAGACATCTTGTTTGCGACCAACACTAAATCGTACTCTAAGTCCTGCTTTGGACTCTACGATGCCTTAATCGCAAGCATACGCGCATCAGCCGTAACATTAGCTACATCTTGTCATCAAATGACAGCCGATTGAAAAATGATGCCCTAATAATGCTCAGTGTCAGTGTGGTATTAAAGTGGCCGTATTATGGGAGTAGAACTTTTTGATGATTTTAACCATGTTACAATGTTGATTTCTCACCCTCGATACACCCAAAGTGCTATTTCCCGTCACATGATGCATTTTTAAGCATTCCTTGCTTATTCTGCGCTCTCAGCACCACCCCCGCCAGAGCAGATAAACATGACTTGCAAGAGGCCTGATGACAACAGCATCAGTACAAGCCCTGGTACCACCCGTGCAAGAGTAAATACACACCAACATTATCTACGTTTTAGTTTTGTTTTGGTTCCAGAGTTGAGGAGATTTATTACACCAAGTTGGCCAAGTAAACAGCAACAATTCATTCATTAGTTACAACGTTTTACTGTAATAAATGTCAATGTGGCAACAATACTGTATGTGTTTGGGAGCTCACAGCCGGACAATCAACGTCAGTCGTAAATAATTCACCTGTGGAGGGAAATGTTGTTATGAATACCGTTTTCCCATGAGACTGATTTGACAGGAGGAACGGCTCTTAGCGAGCACAGTCACTTGACACTGCTTTGCATTTTAATGTCAGTAAAACACCTGTTTTGGCTTCATTCAGTGGCTGAGTAGGCTCTATAGCGGCCCATGACTTGTGAGGATAAGTGGTCAAGAGAACGGATGGCTAGATGTTTCGTGGGAGGCCAGCATTGAAGGACGTCATGATGGGGGCGAGGCAGCCACACAGTGAGAGTGCGGTTTCCGTAAACAAGATGTTTCACTTCCTTTAAAGAAATATCGGTCCCATAAAATGCATTTTTTATAAGAAATTAAATCACAAATGTGCCAAGTGTCATTTATTCAGCCACAATATTTTTAAACGTGTTTAAAATATGATGATGTCAGAGAAATCTCTAAAAGAAGACTAGGACAAGCCTAGCTGCTAAGCAGCAAAAACAGTAACTCAGACCAGCCAAGATTGACTTTTCTCTGCCCAAGCAAAGGGAGAAGAGCTTGGCGAATGAACTCATGTGTTGCCAATAGCACGTATGCGTCGCTCAAGCGTCCGTGCCTGCTTTTCATTCATTCAGCAAAGCATCGCACATTACAAGACATAACAAAAAGAGCCAGTCGGGCACCACCAACAGCTGGGCCAAGGTCCCAGCTCACACGTTCCTGCATCAACAGCTTTATTTAAGGACTGGGGCGAGATGAAAGAGGACTGCATAGATGGATAGCAATGCACACTATTCTAGACAAGAAATAAGCATATAATGATAACAACCTAATATATGATTCCCTTCACAGATTATCAATTTGACACTTCTAAGGTTTTAAATGTGTTCAAACATTAATTGATTCCAAAAATTAATTCCACTCTAAAAATTCCACATCATCCACACACACACCCACTTGAACAAATATTCAAGGGAAGAAGACCTTCAGTACAAGTGCTTAAAACCAGACACATTCTAGGTTCAAACGGTTGAACTGAACTATTTTACACATTGCCGAAAGTCTCTCTACATTCAGCATTCTCAAATTTTATTTATTACATAAATTCCATGAAAATGTTCACCAAATATTACGGATCGCTTTTCTTTACACACCTTCTTCTTCTACAAGTATTCACCAATTCAAAGATCCAAACTTCAAATGGTTCACTAATGGTTCTTCTAAGTATCAGCACATCCGTCTAAACATTTTCAATCTATCCATTCATTCAAGTATCTATTAATCTGTCAGACCATTTATTATACTCATTTGTCTATCCATCATCAATACGTCATCTATTATTCATTCATCTATTCACCAAAGTATCCATCCGCCAAGCAACCCTTCCATTGACATTGATTGTGTATCCATCCATCCATGCAATTTTCTGTTCATCTATCACCGATCAATCATGCACCCAGACACTCAGCTTCTCACTTCTATCTATCTATCTATCTATCTATCTATCTATCCATCCATCCATCCATCCATCCATCCATCCATCCATCCATCCATCCATCCATCCATCCATCCATCAGCGTTTTGTGTTAGATTTGGGATTTCACTCCTTCAAGCCACATTAACTTCAACAACAGCAATCAATAGGAGTCAGGCCCTTGCTAATTAGACAGCTTTATGTTTGCAACAACCCTTTTTAATGGCAGCCATGTGTCTGTCAGTCTGTCTGTCTGCTTGAAGCACAACTCAACGACTCTCCTCCAGCATCATCCGAGCAAGTCATCAACATGCCTGAGACAGGCACGCCCCCTCCGGACTATTATCCACACAACCGCGGTTACTACTACTGGTTCCGGTTCTGGAGCTCCACACAGAACAGGCCCGGCTAACATCCGTTCGCGTTTTGTGAGCCCCCAATCGTCACCACCATAAAAAACCCAAAACCCGCACTTCAATTCTCTTAATTGTGAAACCACACAAGCATCGAGTCGAGAATCGTATGCAGATGACGAGTCCACGTAGATCCGCGCACACGTACGCGTTCGCCAAGGAAATGCGCGTAAATACGCCGCGGCTGCTCACCTTGTTTGACACATTTGAAGCGGACCGGGTCCTTGCAGTGCTTGATGACGGCCAGAACGTCCCGGCCGGTGAGGCCGGCGACGGGCATGTCGTTGACCTCCAGGAGCAGCTCATCCTCGGCCAGCTTGCCGCTCTGGACGAGCCCCTTCCCCGCCTTCACCTCGCCCAAGTAGGGGAACTGGCCGAGCTCGGCGCCCCCCTTCAGCTCGAAGCTCAGCTCGCCATCCTTGCCGCGGCTGATCACCGCTTCGTGGACTTTGTTGGTCCAGTGGTTCTTCTTCTTGAGGCTTTTCGACATCGTTTCAAGTGGCGATTCGGCTCGCCGAAGACTGGCTGGCTACGATCACCACCACCGCCTCATGCCCGCCTCAGTGCGACTCGCCGCAGCTGGGCGACATCGCCGACTCACGCCGGGAGCTGTGTCCGCTCTGCGAGGCGCCGAGTCGGGCGATAGCCTGAGGCACGTCGCGGTACTCGCTTCGGTCCGGAGTGGTGGTGGGGGGGTATGATTCCACTGTCCAGACACACAGACGCAGGAGACAAACACTGGCGCGTAACCCGGATGTGAAAGCCGAAGGAGGGGAGAGATGAATGGTTCTGGTTCGGTTGTCGGAAGAGGAGGGGATGGGAGGGGACACGACATTCCCACTACTCCGCTTGCCAGGGGCGCCGCTTCCCCTCCGGAATGACGCCATGAACGCAACGTAGGCAGCCAGCAAAACTGCAAAAAGGGAAACTTTTTTTAAAACTAGTTTCTACCCTTAAATACAATCAATCGTTTAATGGCACAAGAACCCACCAGTCTTAAGACAAATTTGTGAGTAACGGGAAGTAAAAACAGAACCAGACAAGTTTTGTGTGTGTGTGTGTGTGTGTGTGTGTGTGTGTGTGTGTGTGTGTGTGTGTGTGTGTGTGTGTGTGCAATTTTGCAATTTTCTGTTTGAAGAAATGCTGCTACGATTTAAAAAAAAAAAAAAAGATTCTTAGGCTTTTTAACAACGTTAACCAGTGTTATATATAGCAGGGGTTCTCAAACCTTTTGGAGTCAGGGAACTCTTTTAGACAACAAATTTTCCAAGGACCCCCATTGCAAATGTTTTGCAGAAAACAAAGCAAACAAAAAAAAATCACTTACTCCAAATATAAGTCCCCTCATTATTCACCAACATATTCAATTTGACGGGTATATTTGCTACTTTTCAGCCATACTGAAGTTTTCAAAATAAAAATTGCAACTTGCATGCCTCCTAATAACAAACTGGGTCAATTTCCCCCAAACAAGTTGCTGCCCAATATTTAATGGCTAAATAATCAAACTCTTGATGATTACGTGGGTCTCTTTCACAAATTTTAAAATTATTACATTTTTTAAACTATAATAAACTGGTTGAATTGATTGCTTTATCAAAGCCATGAATACATTCAGCATTTATTATAAAATTAAATTCACACAAATATATATATTTTTATTAATAACCAAAATTATTTCATGGACCCACTGCAGTCAGGCCACGGACCTGTTGTGTCCACAACACGACAGAAAACATGACTTTTAACTCATTTGTCCATTGGCATATTGAAATAAACCTGGCCAATGTTTAAACTGCTTGCTGCAATGTTTTGTGTACAACTGTCAAAATGTTTTGCTAAAATTACTGCAACACAAGGTCACTGAACACTTGCATGTGTTACACCTAATGAAGTCCAATACAACACCCTCTCTAAAGACAGTAGATCACAATTCTGCTCACTTGTGATCCTTTGAAGTCAACTGGGATGCACAGACAAGTGGGAAGGAAAAGAGAAGATAGAGAAACCTTTGGGTATCTTAGATTTAATATATCAAAGTAAACCTTGTCACTTTTTTGACACAAATGTGGAAGGTATTTATGTTTGCATTGTCATCTACCACATGGTTAAATTCATCAACAAAGTGTTGACGTTCCGTGACTTTTTCTTGTTTTACATAGCAGTGTCCAAACATGGTCGTCAAGGGTTGCTATCCTCCATGTTATTGATATTTCCAACATCCAAGACACTCGCTTCAAATGATCAGGATTGTTATCAGGCTTCTTCTGCGCTTGCTGACGAGCTGATCATTTGAATCAGGTGTGTTAGGAGAAGGAAACATCAAAAACATGCAGAATAGCAGCCCTCAAGTACTGAGTTTGGACACCCTTCTATTAACGCTCGATTTATGGGCCTTGGAGATGGGGTGGTAAATGCGAGCGGTTGTGGTGGTGGTTTAAGCAAGTTCAAGCCATTTGCAGTCTGGATGCCCTGGTCAAGTGTGGAAGGACACAGCAAAAAGTCACCAGATGTTGTACAAGTTGCAGCTCTCAATAAATAGTTGCTATAGGGTTGGTCGCAGTTGTAGAATACAATTTAAAAAGAGCACACAACTAGGCAATATACACCATCTAGAGCAGTTCACATCCAATATTAAGTCATTGATGATACATAAATAAGATGCTGAATATTCAATGAAATAATATGGGGCTCAAAGTGGCAATAATAAACTCTGCTCCGTTCAATGGCCGCGAAAAGCAAATCTCAAAAACAAACGAAACAAGCAAAAAATGTCAAAGTTCATTGCAAACAAGAAGATAAAACGCATTACAAAAGACAAAACACAAATTAAAAAAATCACCAGCATAGTACATTTTGCAAGTACATTGCAAAAGAGAATCCAGCACAAAAGCGAATCAAAAATCGCAAACAAAAAACGTAATGAAAATTAATTGCAACAAAACAAACAATAAAAAAGACAAAATACAAATAAAAAGATCACACACAAAAAATAAACTTCATGTAAAAATGTATTAGAAAAAAGATACATCTGTAGTCAAAAACTCAAAACCAAAGAAAATGAAAATCGCAAATATAATCGTGACATTGCAATTTTTTTTGCTTTTTCGTTTTCTATTTGCTCCCGTGTTTTGTAAAATGTTTTTTTTTAATGATTTTTCTTTTGTTTCTGTTTGTTATTTAGCTGATTTGTGTGTGATTTTTTGCTCATATTTGCATGTTAAGTAACTTGTTTAAAAAATGTTTTATTGGTGTCAATAAGTACCAGCACTGAGAAAAAAAAAACATTCCCATTGCTAATACTGCCCTGTTTCAGTTACTTGCGCCAGCGCTGCTGATTCTGAAGCCCCTGCGTAAATGAGATTATGACAACACGTTTTTGTGTTAAATCTGTAAATGAGGTGCGATGTAATTTTTTATACTTCACTTTGATTGAAGAATGCAAAGAACTGTTCATCAAGAAAGGTGGCAACTGTTTTAAATTGAGAAACAATTGCTTCAAATATCTCACAAAATAATCCACTGCTTCTCAAGGGACTCTCTTTTATGGTGCCTTAACATATTGATGTTGTTCATCATCAGACTATTATGTTTTTGATTACAGGTCAGAGAATGACAAACCCTTTTGTTGGCATGACTTTTCAGTGCCTGGCTCTCTGATGTGGCTGAGTAAAAGTTGCATGTAATATTTATTACACTATTACAAGAGCTGCTGGTTCACATCTACAGCACGACCACTCTCAGCAGCACTGCTTGTTTATATGTGTGTGTGTGTGTGTGTGTGTGTGTGCCCTTGGTTTTTGCCACAAGGTGAGGACCAAATCCTGGATTTTACTGTCTTTACAGAGATAACTTGGACTTGTGGGGATCATTTTTTTTGGATCCCACAAATTCAGACCTTCATTTGAGGGTCAAGACTTGCTTTTAGCGTATCGGTTTGGATTTTGATTAAGGTTAGGGTAAGGGTGAAGCCACCTGTTGTAATGGTTAAGGTTAGGGTTAGGGTTGAGAAAATGCATTATGTCAATGACATGGCCCCACTACAATAGAAAAAAAAAACCTTCAGTATGACTGTGTGTGTGTGGACCCTCCTGTTATCCCCAAGTTTTCAAACATAGTTTACCCTTGAATGGCTGCTGCATTGTTTTCTGGGCATGTATTTTTTTCAGTCAAACGATTGAGGATTAACACTGTTTAAATTTAGAAAATAATAAACTGTACTTGAATAATGATTAGTGAGCAGCTGGGTGGCACAGTGAATTGTTCCGGTTCAAATCCCCCTAGCTCCGGCCTTCCTGTGAGGAGTTTGCATGTTCTCCCCGAGCCCGCGTAGGTTCTCTCCGGGCGCTCCGGCTTCCTCACACACTCCAAAAACATACATGGCAGATGAATCGGACATACTGAATTGTCCTTAGGTGTGATTGGGCGCGTGAATGGTCGTTCGTCTCTGTGTGCCCTGCGATTGGCTGGCAACCAGTTCAGGGTGTCCCCCGAAGCCAGCTGAGATAGGCGCCAGCAAGCCTGCGACCCTTGTGAGGATAAGCTGCTCTGGCGAATGGATGGATGAATGATTCAATGGGAGGGTATTATTGCATATAAAAGTTGAATGAAAATATTATCAAAATTAGGTCTTCAAAACCTAAACATTTTAACCATTGTATTCAGTGATTCTTGTGCATACCACTAGAGGGAACCCACATACCAAGAGCGGTACTCAAACATGACATTTCGTTCTTTCATGACCTGTGCACATTTTTATTGTGAGTTTTCATGGCCTTTCCAGTTCGATTTGCCAGTTGTCAGTTTGTCAATCTGGGTCAGGAAGTCCAACAGGATCTTGTCCTGGTTGTTCACCACCTTTGTGGGTGTCTGCCATCTTGATTCTGGGACCTCCAATTCATACTCATCACAGATATTACGGTACAGTATTCTTGCTACCTGCCATGCCCATGGGCATCTTACACCCTGTTGAGATGTGCTGTACCATCTCTGGGGCTTCTTTGTACAGGCTACACCTGGAATCCTCTCTGGTGTGGTAGACTCTGGCCTCTATCATTTTTTTTTTACACACTTTAGTACAGAGTGTGATGCCACACAAGTCGACCTCAGATCGGTCGTGCGACCTCGGATCGGTCGTGCGTTTCTGACAACAAAACATGCAGCTTCCTTGCGATTTGTTGGTGGAGTGAGTAGAATATTGCTTTGTGTCATCTTTAGGGAGAAATGAGCATAGTGATAACAGCAGGCTGCCTGCACACACAACAGGGGGAATCTCAAAAGAGCTTACATTGATTCAACTGCTCTTCTCGCCAAGCTTTGTGTGCTCGCTGAGAAAAGCAAAGCAAAGATGTTTTTGCGAAGTGGGGTTGCATTTGTTTAAGCATCTAAAAGTGCAGGTTGAAGGATTTCCATCTGGGTTAAATGCATACTGACAATCTGGATGCAGTCCTACGTTTTTAAATTGTTTCAACAGGGTGTCTGAAGTGACGTTCGCACATACTGATGATCAGGCCTAATAGTCAACGTTTTGATTCAACAGATGATTAAACTCAGCAGAGGCTTGATTATTGGATGTCTCTAAGAGATAACATTGAGTGATAATCCTGTGGTCTAGCAATGCTGGGAGGGAATTTATGCCTTAAAATTCTGCTTGGAGTATACATTTGTGAGTGATGAACCTGTTCAAAATGTACAATTAGAAATATTCATGTTTGTATGGTCAAGACGTAAGTACATTGCAGTTTTCTTACCATAAACATTCCAATTTCCAACTTAACCTCTTTAAATGTATCTACTAAAAAATACTTAGATCCTCAAATTGTAGCTTTTGGTTCTATTGTGGACATTTTGGCAACTTGAAACCCATGGGGTATAAAACAAGCTGATATGAGTGGGAAAATCAGCGTGATGTGGGTTGCGTCTGAATTGACACAAATTAATATACAGTATATTTACCATATCGACACCGAGCCCCTCCCGGATGACCGAGCTTCTCACCCTATGGAAAAGGGAGACTCCGGACACCCTGCAGAGAAAACTCATTTCAACAGAAATAGAAACAGATGGTTTCAAAGATACAAAGATTCCACCTGATGCCAGCAAATTGAATAATTTGCTATTTTTATCTATTGAGAGCAAGTAATTATCTCTAATAAAATGTTTATCTGTGTGTGCATTTCAAATTTGATACAAAAGTTACTTGACTCATTGAGGCTTAGTCAGGAAGATATTAAACATGTAAACTCAATATATTTTCACAAAGACAGTTTTTTTTGTAGTCACAGTTTAATCCTGAAATAGAATAGAATAGAATACCTTTATTGTCATTGCACTGCAGGTATACAAAAAAAATTGGCACTGCTGCTCCAATTGGTGCATACTAGATAACTATGAACAATAAATAGAATAGAATCAAATAGAACAGATTTCAATGTCAAATATTTCATTATCTTAGAACACATTTAAAGATTTTTTTTTAACAAAAACTTTTGAGAGATTCTCTTGATGGTACATGTTGCTTGACGGACTCTTTTTACCCTGGCTTGTAGCTGCCTGTTTGAAAAGCACCATTAACATCATCCACATAGTCCTTTTTCATCTCTATTCTTCTCCTTAAATCCATACCTTGGCTTTGATGAAGCGTCATACGTGCACGGTTTGATCTGCCTTGCAGGAATTAAGGGATTAGCATAATGATTGTTCACTTAGCTTTTCACATCACACAATGCCGCACTAAAAATAGGTCTCCTGGTATAATGCCTGATGATTGTGCTTAACCACCCTGGGTTTAGCCTAGCGAGGCGGCCTTGGCACTGCTGCAACCCCTTTCTTTGGATTACTTTGTTGTTCTTGTGCCATATGGATAAATAAATGCATAGAAATAGGAATTCCCTTCTAATTGATGAATGGCGTAGAAATAATTCACATAACAGTGTTTTAATTAATTAGCATTGTTTAGTTATTAAGCCTAATTTGAGTGTGCATTGTTGGAGAAACTAATGAGGGGGTTCACTGTAAAGAAATGCCGGAACAATTTATTTCAGTAGGTGATATTTGATTGCGGGCGGCTGGGTGGATGAGTGGTTAGCACCGCCGCCTCACAGTGAAGGGGCCTGAGTTCAATTTCAGCTGGCTTTCTGTGTGGAGTTTGCATGTTTGCGAGCCCGCGTGGGTTCTCTCCGCTCACTCCGGCTTCCCCCCACACTCCAAAAACGTGGATGGCAGGTGAATTGGACACTCCAAATTGCCCTGAGGTGTGTTTGTGAGTGTGGTTGTTTGTCTCTTTGTACCCTGCTATCGTGTGGCAATCAGTCCACGGTGTCCCACACCTACTGCGGGAAGTCAGCTGGGAAAGGCACCAGCTTGGAAGGAGACATTGTGTATTTTATTTTTTTTCTTAACATGTTCCTGGCCATTCTCTGACATTTTTTCAGTCAAGACCACGAAAGATTAAAAAAAAGATAAATTATAACACAACCAGTATCTCTGTATGAACTCTACAGTATGGCTATCATTGTCATGACGACCGGGAACACAGTTGAGGCTGGTGACAAAGAAAGCGGCTTGTGTTGCCATTTAGGAAAAATACATTGAAAATGAAATGGATTTTTATTATAATTATTAAATGGATTTTTATTATAATTATGACAATGATGTCAGGTTATGTTAGGCCAGCAGAGAAGGCCTTGCTGGCCCATCACTGTTAAATTCACACTTGCTGTTCAGGTGGATCCAGAGATACAACTATTTGTATAAAAGCAATTGAAAAGGCAACTATTAATTATTACTATCAATTATTAGTGGATTGACATTCACTTTACAACATTTCATGTTGCGAATACATTCTTGTCATTTCTCTGTTCTCAAAGATTTTCAGTTGTAAGTAAAAAAAAAAAAAAATACTGAGTAGCTCATTCAAGCCCCTGAGAGAGCTTTTCGGACATGGACAGTCAATTTGTCTATTGGTCATACAGTATACCACAATTGGTACGCAGACTCCCTCTAGTGGTAGTTGAAGTATCAATGAATCAAATGTTCAAACTTCTTAGTGCAGACGTGTACAAAGTGTTCATTATTTAAGCAGCTTAACTTTATTAATATATATATATATATATATATATATATATATATATATATATATATATATATATATATATATATATATATATATATATATATATATATATATATATACAAACGCACACACACTCACACACTTGGCAATGTAGTATTCTTTTCATTTGTTGTCATAAAATTGCTACAAAAGCAGCTGCCGTCACCAGGTATAATCAATACCAATACTTGGTATCGGTACTGAACCATCTCTATTACTTTTAGTCTTTATCTCATTGTCAAGCTTTTCCTCTCATTTTTTAAGTTTTGTTAAGGTCAGCCCTCACAAGTCCCATGGGGAAAAACTCCACCTACCCAGATAGACTTGCAATTGCTTTTTGTTTTTTTTTGTCTGGCGTGAAATTTACCAATTAGCTCCTTGTTGAAGAAGAGCAAGTTCTGTAATGAGTAGCGAATGAACCACAGACTTCAGTGAAGGCTATGTTTGAACAATCGAGCATTCAAAAGTTTAGCGCAGGCTTAAACAACATGGTGTCTGCAGGTTTCGTGTCGCCCCAAAAGACACACCACATGATTAGCCTGGAGTTCTGTTCTAAAATTAAAATTAGTTAATTCTAAAATTAGTTGACTTCTGATAACGTCACAACGCGAGTTCCTAGCAATGGAGCAGTAGTGATCTTTGGAAAATGTTAAAGGGCCGATATTGTGATATTCTCTCCACAGTGAAATATATGTAAATTACATTTAGCACCGTCGATTTAATTTCTAATCGAATGTGACTTTTCTGGTACCGATATTTCTATTCCGTTAGTGAAACATCTACTTTACTCAAGCGACGTCTCTCACCTTAGAGCTGCCTCACCCCCTTCTTGACATCGCTCAATGCCGGCCAGCCACTAAACATCCATCTATCATCTTGACTTCTTATCCTCACAAGGGTCGCTTAGAGTAATTGTTGCCGCATTATTTCTGCAATAGAAGAAGCGTTTAGGCTGAGCCAACATCTCAGTATGTACTTACTCATACATGAGGCATTACAATAACTTCCCCCTGTAGGTGAACTAGTTACTACTGATGATGAATGTCCAGCTATGTCCTCACAAATGTACATTTCTGCCACATTTTCAAACGACTAATAAATAATAACTAATAAATGAAACGTTGCTGGTTACTTGGCGTCTTTGCACTGTGCATCTTATAATGAGAATCATGGGACAGCTTGGTAGAATTTCCATTCATTTTAATAAGGAAAATATGAGTTCAGATATGAGCATTGAGTAACAAATGTGGTCAGGGAACAATGGAACAAATCAAAACTCGTATCTCGAATGTGAAATTTTATTGTTGTCCTGTTATGAATTGATCGTGATTTCATCCTAAATCACCTGATATGATTCCTTGTCATGTTTTTCTGAGAACAAAAATAAATATGACAAGATTGTTGCATAATTTGCCTTGGTTTCACCACTGCAAATCTTTTATTACCAAAAAAAAAAAAAAAAGATTATTCCACAGAGGTGTCCCCAAACGATGGAAAATTGAAGGCTAGGTAGGGGTGTGTGTGTGTTATGTGCGTGTGGTGGATTGGCATATGTAACATGAAACCATCACAGACTTTTCGGCCTACACCTCGCACATCGTTTACGTGCGCTGCTGCGTCATGTGTGCTACAAAGAAATCCTTCCTTTCAAAGTTTCTTCCTTCAATTGGGAATGTTGCTCGTTGTTGGTCGCTTAGAAAAATAAAACTTTGAAAAAGGAGGATGACACGTAGAGGAATAAAGTCCCTTTGTTTTGATATTGTGCATACTCTTTCTCTCTCACGCATAGACGCACAGTCACAAACAGGCTCACGCACATTCACAGGCTTTTGGTCTCGAGCACACATGCAAACCGGCTGAAAAGGTTCAAATGACTCTCACAGTATGTCAGAGGGGAATTTGGTCTGCGGAGCGAGGTGGTCATACTTAGTTTGTCCAAGAAGAAGAAGAAGAAAAAAAAAACAAAATAAAATAGAATGAACTGCGGGTTAGATGGTAACATCATCTAGTACATGAAGCTAACATCTAAGTCAACAGAAGGAAACTAAGGCATGCTAAAATTACACATTAACATTGGTCATTCATAGATGAGGGGGGAAAAAAAAGAAACAAGTATCTTCCTTTTCAAATATATATAATATAGATATATATATATATATATATATTAAAAAAAAAACAATGATAGGTCAAAGGAGCACATTTTAAAAAGAATGAAAAGAACCTCAGCCATAGACAGTTGTACAAATATTTTACACAAAATGTTTCTCGTCTACACGCCTTCATTAAAACCTTTAAGAGATGAACATAAGTTAATAAGACGCAAAAAGTGACATTTGTCAGCGGGGGTCCGTGACAGTCAGACGCTCGTTGGAGAAAATCACACGGCAGGACCACCACCGGGATGCCTGCACACAAGCAACATGAGCATGTGGTTACATACACACAAGCAAGTTGTATTACCGACACACTAAAAAACAAGGAAAAGAAAAACACATTGGGAGATTAGAATGACTGTAATCCTATGGGGGGAAAAAAATGGAAAAAATAGGATTTTAGATTAAGATTTACGTTGTAGCAAGAATTCAGTCATACAATGTGATGTAGCATATATAGCATGACCACCAGTGGTTTAGTTTTAAGCAGTAGTATTATTATATGCGTCTGAATAAGTCAAATATTAACAGACTTGTTAGACTGGTTCAGAATACATGTTAGACTGAGCATGAGTGTTATACGGTATATACAGTATTATCAATATGATAAAGGCATACGTGATGTTTTCACAAAATTAGGCTTATGTCTCTGAAAATGAAAATTGAGAAATTGACATCTTATAATTCTGCAATCAATTTCGTTCAGAATGACAATTAATATACGGGGGTAGCTCAAACATCACAGTTACCGCTATTTGAATGTTACCAAGTTGAAAATCCCTAGTTTTGAGAAAACCATATTTCAAGTTTTGGTACATTCATGTGCTTGAATTCATACACTTCAATTACAATTTGAACCTTTTGGCTGCTGGGAAATGAAAGTCTTAAAAAGATCTTAAGAATGTCGTTTTTGTAGCGATCCCAAAATGGACGCATCTGTTGCATTTTCATCAGGAACTCAAAACTAATCTTGGTGACATCGGCCTGGTTTTGTGAAAACCCATCACATCATTTTCAAGAAAAACTTAAGACAACAGCAAAACAGTAAAATAATGTGAAACATTTGAGGGGGGAAATGGTGTATTCTCAAGACTGAAATAAGATATTTAAATTGCATATTTTAAGAATTACGTATTTTTTTACAAAATATTACGTTTGTTGTAATCTGATAAAAAAAAAGCATATTTACAGAAGTGCTATATTTGAACATTTGAAAAATATTGTCATGATGGGTCACAGTTACCCAAAAAATATTACATAAAAATATTTAGAGGAGAAAGTAGTACTTTGAGCATAAAGTTTTAAAACTATAAGAAACGTGTTTTTTTAGACTTAAACTCACAATCTTAAGAGAGTAGAAATACCTAGATGAAAATGTTATATTTGATAGTAGATTTTTTTAAATGAAAATAAAGTTGGACATTTTTTGTGAGAATTACAGTACAGTAATATCTTTTGGAAATGAGCAAAGGTGCACTTCAAATCCGTTTTCAGCGTGAACAGAGCATTCCTTTGAAATATAGAAGCAAATCACAAGGTCACCTTTAGAAAAGGCCACAGTCCTTCAGGTTGTTTTTGATGATGACGTCGGTGACGGCGTCGAACACAAACTGCACATTCTTGGTGTCTGTGGCGCAGGTGAAGTGAGTGTAAATCTCCTTGGTGTCCTTCCTCTTGTTCAGATCTTCAAACTGGCATTGGATGTAGGCGGCTGCTTCCTCGTAGGTGTTGGAGCCTGTGGGTGTCGACATTTGATTTGGGTTTATTACAGACAACTGCAGTATGAAAATGTATTTATTTTTTTTAAAAAGTGAATTTCATTTAATGATACAAGGAGTTGAAAAACGGGCTACTGAATAATAAAACTCCTGGAGAGCGTAGGGGGTAGAGAATGAGTGAGCATAGACGACTATTGTCATGCACCTAAATAGAGATCAGTTTTAAATTTTCTGCTCAAAAGCTACCACAACAACGATGTGGTCCAAATGTTATTTTAAAAGGCGTTCAGTTCCCTTGTTAACCACTGGACTGATTTCCTGCAACTGACTGCACGAACATTTCTTCATAATCCATATTCATTAGTTCCCAACCTTTCCATTCTCAAGAAAAGGATGTGAGTAGCATTTTTTTTTTAAAGCATCACAGCACACATCATAGAATGTGGGGTCATATGGACGTGCGTGTTTGCTTTGTCCACCTGCATATTCTGGATAGCAAATTGTGAGAGGGCTCTTTTTGATCTTCTCCTCAAACAGGTCCTTCTTGTTGAGGAAGAGAATTATGGAGGTGTCTGTGAACCACTTGTTGTTGCAGATGGAGTCAAACAGCTTCATGCTCTCGTGCATACGGTTCTGAGAAAAAGAAAATCTACGTTACAAGGGGAAGGAAGAACTGACACGCACGTTTACCAAAAGCTAATTATATTAGGTTTCCTCAGTTTAAATTTCACAATTTATTAAGTAACAAATTGCGCAAAAAAACGTTGAAGTTGGACAAAAAAAAGTTTCCAGAAATTCCAATGAAGTTTGTGTATACAGGTTATAGTGCATTCTGAAATCTCACACAGAATAACACCCCATTTTGCGCAAAGTGCTAAAAGAGTGCCATGCTCACCATCTCCTCGTCCTCAGCCAGCACCAGGTCGTAATCACTGAGAGCCACGCAAAAGATGATGGCGGTCACTCCTTCAAAGCAGTGGATCCACTTCTTCCGTTCCGACCTCTGGCCACCAACATCAAACATTCTGTAAAGATCGGAGAAGGGCATTTAAAAAAAAAAAACAAATACTCATGTTGTATCTTTTAAAACTACCTCCACATAAAGTTGAAATCAACAAAGTTCATGAAAAAGTTAAATAGTTCTTTGACAAAATTTGTAACAGCCATTTTTGCTGATTGAACTCATTGCAACACCATTAATCTGTGGGGCCCACAAAAACCACCATGGGACACACAAGTATGGTGGAAAATGAAGCGCAGCCAACAGTATAGTATATGGCTGCAAGTCCCCTTACAAATAAGCGCTTCTCCTCTCTCAGCCATTTTTTGTATGGCAAGACTCTTCAAGTGATACATAATCTTCATCTATCTGTTTAAATAGTCATTTATGTTAATTTCTCGATGTTTTCTGTATGTTTGTATGTAGCTAATCTTTATATGCTGCACACATACTTTTCCCCAATGGAACTGTTGCCTACGTTTTCATACAATTTGGATTTGATCATTTTTTCTTTTTCTTTTTTTTTAAGAGAATAGACACAAACCCCAAGGTTTCAGTCAATTATAGTCTTTAAAGTAGAGAGGATGGGTTACAGCGTCCCTAGCTTACTTTTTTTTATGTTACAAAGTGGAATACAGAGTTTTTTCATCCTCTTGTTAAGATGCCTATATGCTAAAGACTTGATCTCGTGTGAGAGCTTACAATATCGTGTTTATTGTACATTTTAGTGCTTTATTCAAATTTGAATTAATTAGCCATATAATATGGCCATAACTAGCTTAAGTCCCATCACTCCAAAGGTAAATAAAATATAAATTTTCCTTTATGTATAATATATAGTACTAAGATTATTTATAAGTCATACTTACTATACAATTTTGTTACTAATTTATAATATTTATATCAGGTTTTGATATTTTTACCTGGGGTTTTAAATGCATTAGGTAATTACCATAGGCTTCTATTGCCCGCCATACGACTATTTAGCCTGACGATCCCAACTCCGGAACAGATTAATTGTCGTATGGCAATAACAAATTATGGAACCTAAATTTCACAACGGTCTCCATTATGTATTCAGTCAAATGACATGACTCAAGATAAGGAAGAACGTTTAAATAACAAACTGACTTGAAATGCAGATCTTTGAAGGTGAAGTGTGTCTCCACAATGCCGGTGGTCTTCACTCGGGTCCTCAGCACGTCTTGCTGGGTGGGCACGTAAGCGCCATGTGATATCCTGTCCAGATCATTCAGATAGCTGTGGGGTGGGGGGTGGGTTGGCAGTGATGAGAAAACGGTAATAGTTAAAGGGTTCAAACCGGCCACACCCTCATTGGAGCATAGCAAGAAGACTACTCACTACGCCGCCGAGTCGTTGAGTTGGTACTCTCGGGAGCGGCTGAAGCACGCTTGAACTCCTCCGTCCTTCCACAGCCGTTGGATGACCCCGGCCAGCTCACCCGTCATGAAGCCCTCCTCAGCCGAGCCGGCCAAGACGAACAGCTGCCGTGCGTCATCCTGAGCGGACAAACCTCTCATTTAAGTTGCTCTAAAGCAGCTGAAAGTGAAGCCGATGTGACAGAGTTGCATTTCATCTGAATGCAAAAAGTATGAGTGGAAAATCCAACTGCGGCAAAGTTGAGACATGAGTCTTTTGTATTTAGACCGAAGTCAAAATATTGATACAACAAATTAGCATATTGCTATTTCAGTTTGATACATTGAACATGAATAATTCCAAGCAAAGCCTCCAAAATGGCTACATTCGACAAATATTTTGCTTATGATAGGTCGACTTCAAATGTAGAAACCCAATGACCTTGTGCAAAAAATCTGAATTAAAAACGACAGCACAACGATTCGATTTGATGTGACGAACACACCTAAAATCTATTTCATTTTACAGTCATACTGGCCCTCTGACAGAAACTATAACTACAATGCGGCCCACGATAAACATGAGCTTGACACCCCGGACTTAAAGAGAGCCAGCTCTTGATTTCCACTCTTGCTTGTATGACATAAGTTTTCATTCAAAACATTGCTTACTGCTCTTTAGGTTTTTAAGAGGGCGGCAACCCCAAACAAATCTCTGCAACTTTAGAACATTTCCTGGGAAGAAATTGGTTTTGGCCAATTGGCACAAAAACAATACCTCTTTAATTTCTAAATGCAGAATTACATCCCATTACCTTGATGCGATGCTTCATGAGGGATAAACGACAAAAATAGAGACTCGGCCACAAAGTTAGTGAATAACCCTTCATGCATGCAAATCATATCGTGTTCCCAAACTGAATCGTGGTTTGTGGCAAAGGATTGTTCTTTACAGGTTTTTACAATTATATCTACTTTACTGTATGGCTCTCATTTGTGGGAAAGGAGAGCCACAGTTGCCGAGATTCACAAGAAACACTCTCAAGCAGACGTTGTGGCCACAGCTCATGTGCAGAACCCCTCTCACTGATGTCACAATTTAGTAAATTATGATTCATAATTTTTTCTATATACTGTACTTTATGCTTGCAGTTTGTTTGTGTTCAAATATGCTAACAGTGTTTCAATATGATTAAGTGTACGGTACATAATTGAGTTGATTGCCTTTAAAAACGCGGGAGGGGCAAAACGACCCCCCCCCCCCCCAAAAAAAAAAGACCCATCGGAGGCACAGTGGGTAAAAAAAATCTTCCCCGTGAGGAAGAGGAGGTAATTGTAAATGGTTTGTGGTGGTATTGTGGGATCCCAGCTAGCACTCACCGCTCTGGCTGAGTCTGCAAAGTCAATCTTGAGGCGTCCCATGGCTCTGATGATGGCAATAATGGACTGGATGGTGTTGCTGTAGACCACCGCCTTGTACTGCTTACACTCCTCCTCTGAATAGCCTGCTTCGTGGATGATCCTGGCACATGGGATGAGCGCTTTATCACATGTACAGAGTTCTCCACTATATCATGGTTCATTCTTTGCAGCCCTGGTATGTATATCACACTTTTTAAGGAACGGTAAGAAACTTATCACGCATCTTTGTGGTATGCATATTAGATATTATTGTGATGATATTCTTCTGGTTCATTGTGCTGACCTAATTGGAATGTACAATAATTATTGACACGATGATAAATGGGCTGATATGGGGAATTATGGCAGTGATGAATTCGACTACCTCAAAGAAAAAATGTGCTGGAAATAATAAAAAAAAGAAAACCAAATATCCAAGTCGTACTTTTCTATCAGTATGTTTGATTGGACAAATCATGTGCTCCTTTCTGTTGAATAGGCCTTTTGTATTGCCTCCACTGAGTTCACTCACTGTTGCTCATAGCAAACAGATGTGGGACTTCTGGGTGAGCAAATCAATCGCTTCTTTCTCCTGAAAATGGCCCGACGTGAACATGTATCGAATTTGAGCTCACATTAAAGTAAACAAACATGGCATACTGAAGATTGTGTAGGATTTCTTCAATGGTGTAAGAAGACACTTCACAACTCCATGTGCAATGTTTGCAGAACACTCCACATGTAATTTTTTATTAAACCAAAACAATCAACAAACTGAATGAGTTTTAAAAATAATTGTTAGTTACTCATTTTACATTGTTATAATAGTGATCTTGGATAAGGATACATTGTTGTTGTGACTAAGTGAGTAGTACATACAGTGGTACCTCGGTACTCGACCATAATCCGTTCTGAGGTGGTGGTCGAGCACCGATTTGTTCGAACACCGAAAGCAATTTTCCCATAAGAAATAATGGAAAGTATGTGTGCACAAGTAAATGTGCACAAGCAGTACATGATAAAGATAAAGATAAAAAAAGCATTATAAACCATTTTGTAAAATTTACTTACGTTTTGGAGAGTGGTTGATGGCATACAGGAATGGATGTGGAGAGGACGGGAGGGAGTTACTCCTTCCATGATGACGCTAGCAAACTGCGACGCGAGGTACACCGCGTTCATATTTTGCTATAATTTCCTTCTTCGGTTCAATAGTGGTCCTCATTGTTTTCCTCTTTGCCTTCCCCTTATCACTGTCTTTCTTTGGACCCATTATTAAGGGCTAGAGCAACACGAAAAAGTTTAAATCCGGGAAGAAATACTCGAACAAACGTCTTACTCCGCTGGCGGTCTGAGTTGAACTGGCGCTTACCCGCTGGCCGAGAAGGGCCGAGGAGCGCGTTCGGGTCGGGTCGGGTCGGGTCGGGTCGGGTCGGGTCGGCTCGGCTAGTCGAGCACCGAAAATCTGTTTGAGGTCCGATGCATTATCTACTTGAATTTTTTGGTTGAGCACCGATTTGGTCGAGTATAGAGGCGGTCGAGTACCGAGGTACCACTGTATTTGGTTAGGACAAACCTTGAGTATTTCTTTTCAACAGAAGTGCACAAACTACAGTTAACACTAAGTTTGAAAAGATAATATGGCATTGGATTCAGTCTTAAGAAGAAAGCATCGGCTTGGAAAGAAAAAATATAGTTCATCCCTTGCTTTAAGGCAGGTTTGAGTTTCTTTTGTTTGATCACACGCTCACCCATTGTTGAAGGACAGCGGTTTTACTGTACAGTGTAACATGTATCTGTTGCGAGAAGTAAGTAAAGTTTCCATTTTTCTCAGAGTACAAATAGAGTTTCTTCCCCCCCTCCTTTTCAACCGACATATTAGGGGGGCGTCAACTTATAACTGCATAACTCAAAAGAGACATTTTTTTTACGTTTGAATAAAATTAGTTCAAATGCGAAATAATATCATTTACAAGGCTTAAAATGATTTTATACACATCTAATTGAATATAGTATGCATTCGTTTTAGGAGTGTTTGAACATAACATAGCAAAAATGCACTTTCGTCAGCGTCTTGACTTACTTCATCTGTTTAACAATTGTACTCTTGCCAGACTCACCAGCACCTGAAAATGAGACAGACATGGAAATTATATCAGAGAGTCAACAAGTGGATGCTGAGTTAACACTTTTACTCTGCCAAGAAATCATAGTATTCAAATGGAAATCAGATGTTTAGTCAAATACTCTGTTTTGTAAAAACTGTAATTTTTTTGACAGCAATATAAATTCTCAAATCTTGAGTGCAGATACCAAGTAACCGATACAACTCGAAGTTATCATACATAATTCATATTTAACCAAACCAAATAGACCTTAATAATTCACTGTATAATCACAGCATACTAGTTTTCTTGGTCGATGAAAATATGTATAAATTAAGTACTATAACAGAAAAAGTCATCATACCACCCAAATTGAATTAGCAAATAAATGTATAATGTTGGTGGCCGTACATTAATAATGCACTTTAAGCAATAATACAAACTTTATACTCATGGCAAAATGAGAGGATGGACGTGGACAGATGTAAAGAAGAGAAATGATTTAATATATCTTGGTGATGGGAACTGGCATTGGCTGTCGTTGCAAGTATAAGTGAAATAGGGCCGCTATCAGCTCGATAGTGATATTGGGATTGGTACTAGCCTATCCCTACTTTAGAGGTAACATCAAACCTTTACAAAATGACTAAACAAAGATGAGTAAATATTTTCAATTTTTGTCCAGGTCCATTACAATGACAGACATTTCAATCATATGCACCAAAAGGAGCTCACCTCCTACATTTTGCTGTTTGTGGGTCGACATGCTAACAGAATCGTGTTAAAAACAAGGTTCAATCCACACTTGAGCCCCGTCTCTGTACAATTGGATTAATCAACTAGATCCTGACTTCAACAAGATTATGCATGGCTCAAGCATCCCTGGGGTTATAATTTTATGCAGACTGGACTTGCCAGTAAAGAGACTAACACGTACAACGTGCTGATAAACAGGTCAAATTTGAGCATGTTTACCCCTTCAAATCTTTTCCTCTATGCAATAATTGAACATTATTTTTGTCACTCATCTTCAATGGAAAGGATTCCAAACGTGTCATACCTCCCTTGGCCCCATTACATCTGCAAGAAAAGGTCCGTGTAAAAAAACGGTACAGAAGACATGGTTCCAGTGGGGCTCTGATGCAATTATGATTATAATTTTTTCTATTTTTAAAGTAGACTTGTCCAACAGGGTTGACTTTTTTTCCCAGCCCCACATTGAGCCTGTTTAAGATTTAAGTTGGCTATATGGATGGTTCAAAACATACAATAGTTCATTTCAGTTCAATGAACTGATAGCCAATCAGGAAGCAAAGTGAAGTTTAAATAGAAGAGCGACCAGTTGTTGAGCATTTGTATAACGTGTTTCACAAGTCATTCACCACAACAAAATTACAAGACTAGCTCGCGACCACAATTAAGTACGCTCACAGTTAGCCTAGCGACTGCAACTACTGCTATTCTTTTCTTTTTTTTTTATCATTGGTATTTTCTGTCATCCCGGATTTCTTGTTGTACAATGCTGCCTCACAGGTCTTTCTTGGTTCTATAGCACACATGTGGTTTAAATGAGGAGACTCAGGATCATCTGTGGAGCTATACCTGTAATTATGCCAATAGTGTGATGCATTGGTTACAGAGTACACCACTAACAGAGCAAGGGGCATGCTTTTTTTTTCTTATCACATGGGGGATTCATATTTAAAGAAAAATTCAAAGCTGTTAAAAAAAAAAAAAAAATCAACCATAATATGCACATGCATCAGTGACACAACACATCCATGTCCCTTACACAGGTAATGGCACAACAACTACTGGCCTTTGCTGCTCCCCATGAGATGCACGTGTGTTTACAGCTGAGAAAACAACATTTTAATTACCTTCCCTCTGCTGGGACTCCATACTCCCCAGTGAGGAGACATGTTCACCTATTTGCCGTTGAACACAATGGGCAGATGCACACGAACTCTGACACATGGTAGGTAATGAGACAAAAAATGTTGATTTTCAAACCCTCCCAAATTAGTTTAAGTTTAGACATTTACAGTCCCACAAAAAGAGGAAGTAAAGTCCACAATTTTCTTTGCAATAATGCTGGCTGAGTTCCCAATAGTTAAAACACAGTATTGGCTAATATTGCGCTTGTGGTCATTACCTTCAAAATAAAACGGGCATTTGATTCTTCATGTTTTGATTTTGAGGCAGTCCTCCCACTCAAACCTCGTGTCAAGTGCAATTTTGTGACTTGATTTGCTTTTTCACACAACATGAGACATGCTTTAGGGCTGGATTAACACTGTATGGTTCAAGTGAGTGACAATTCAGATTTTTAGCTTTCAAGTCGTTAAAATAAGATGTGTGTCACAGTAGTTAAAAGAGAGAACCAAATAAATGGAACCTGATATCTTCAATTTGGAATTGGACCTCTTCAAATGTGTAAAGGAACCTGGCACATGTTGAATAGTCAATGTGAGTGCATCTTAAATGCAGATATCAGCTATATTCCTAAAATGATGGCTTAGCATAATTGAATGGTAACATCTACACACCTGAATCTGCCCTAAAACAAATATTATAAAAAAAAGGAAAAACGTGAAAGCATAGAATGCGAACAATGAATGCTTTTGCCCCAAATGATTCCCCCTTTTTAGACTCTTATTTGATAGCTACTTGAATGTTACGTTAGCTAGTTTGTTACATGTTTTTGCCCTGACATCCAACCATGTAGGAAAAAGTTTCTTTGTCTAATTGTGTCTCCCCTGTGTTGATATGCCGTGGACTATCCTGTAGGCATGCGAACATTTCTGTCTCTGTTTGAACACAAGCTTTGGCGACAAAGACTATGACTAAAACAAAGCACTGAGGCTGCAGCATAGATGCACAGAAGTCAGCCTTGTTTAAAAAAATAAAACATAATACCCACAGTATCCGGATGAGAAATTTCCTTTGGGGGGGCGGGGCACTGCACTACAATCACCTCATCTGAATGCACAATAGCAGGGCACAATTCCACCAACAGCTGGATGAATTTAAATTGAACCAGCACAATGAAGAAAGACCAAAATGCAAACATAATAGCAACCACCAGAGGACAGTTGATTTAATTAAGGAGAACTGTGACCCAATCAGATAAATGTTCATTTGCATATGGAATATTAAGAAATTCAAATGTTGTACATGCCAGGCATTTAAGACTAAGTAAATGAAATGCGGCACTGCTGGCATTTCCAATTCAAATTATGTTTGATTTGATCTTTCCATATCCCAAAGTTTCACCAGTGGGTCTGGAACATACCTCGAGTGATAACCATCACACAACAGGCACAAAATCAGAATTGTGTACTTGAGTATCCAATGTTATTGCCAAGTAAAGTCCAATGCCACATGCATCCCTGTGCAATATCCACACACTCCATTGCATGTATCCTAACCTTGCAAAAAACATCATATTAGCTGTCGTTAGCCAACACAACAATCCAACCAACAGAGCAACACTTGACAACAAACAACAAAACAAACAAACAAACAAAAAAAACAAATGTGCTCAATTCATGAATATATCTAGTTCAGGAGCCCCACTTCCCAGGCAAGCATGCGCAGGTTGCTGGCCTGCTCTGCCTCTCTGTCCACAGTCCACGATTGGTGCGCATTCACACCGCTGTCAGACTGCACATAGGTTGCTATGCAACGTTTTATACATCTGTTTCTGACCGAGACAGTAGGCGTTGGCCGCAAGCTTGAGCAACAAAATATTGTGGGTGAAAGACAGTCAGTTTCATGTGGGACACTGCATTACGTTCAGCCACACAATCTAATGAGATCAAAGTGGAGCTGTATCACAAATATATTGAAAGCTTTTACACAGAAACTAAAATCTCTAAATGACCCACTATAGTTTTTTATAAGACATGTGCCTCACGGGAGCGTCATTGTTTTATCCTGAGCCATTTATTGTATATTTTATTTTCAGTGCAGTAAATTCGACATCTGTAAACCTGTTGCTAAGATGCATTCCACCTTACAACTAAATTAGATATTCTTCTAGAAATCTTTTTTTTTTAATTATTTATTTTTTGTTAGTCGAGAAAGTGAAGTGACATTTAAGCAAATCTCCTGACCATAGTCATAATTTACGAGTAGAATAGCATGAGAGAACAACTTGCTACGTCAAAGCTTAAAATGTACACCACCCTGAAAAAATAAACTAAAATAACAAAAACCACCAACCGCCTATTTGGTTTTAGGCATGAGTTTAAAAACTAATTAAATGTCACTTTGTTCCCAAACACGGGTGTAATATTATCATGGTTTTTTTTTTTTTTCAACACCAAAATACCATGAGTGGGCAATTCAGGACCTCCAGGGCCGGTGTCCTGCATGATTTCCAGTTTTCTCTCTCAAACAGGAGAGAGAGAGAGAGGAGAGGAGAGGGAGAGGAGTCTTGACTCAGATTTGATTTGATTGAACATAAAACCACGATACAAATGGGAAAAAAATCAATTAAAAATAAAATTAAAGAATAGAAAATAATATCAATAGATATAGAAGTTTAGTAGTTTACATGTTCATAAGGGGTAGGAATAAGTTAAAGAACATGGCGGGCCCTACCGCTTGTTTTTGCGAAGTTGTTACATGATATATAAATACTAGGTAAATCATGCACAGTAAAATAAAGTAATGTCATAAATAAAACAAATACACACCTCTTCACCATTTTCTACAGAATATCAAGTTTTGATCAGTACAGTATATGATTAATATTTTTTCTGATGTTTTAACACCTTTAACAGAGACACACAATTGCAATTGAGTCAACTGTGATTTTGACTTGGTGCTTAATTTTTCTAGTGCCAAAGGTGATAAACTTGGTTTTAAATTCAGAGATAATTTGTTTGTGTCAAACCAGTTTTTTTTAAATATATTTAATTCCTCTTCCACAGTAGTTAGAGGTCTTTCAAGATTGTCTTCAGAGCAGTATAACATTGTCATCAGCAAAAATTACTTCCTTGAAATTCTTCATAATGCTACATATGTCATTGATATATAATGTAAACAATATAGGACCAAGGAGGGATCCTTGTACCTGTGCTAAGTCTATGTGAATATATTTTTTCTAGAATTTTTGAAAATTGTGGGAGTAAAAATATAGGTCTGTACTAGTTACAGACCTATATTTTTAAATGAATGTTTCTCTCCACATTTATAAATTGAAATAATTTTTACTGTTTTCATTTGGGATGGAAAGCTTTAAAAGACAGCTTGCAGCTATGTATAAATGGTTGAAGTATATACAGTATTCTAAAATACCTTTATCAATGACATATCAATATCTTTGCACTCGTGGATTTTTTTTGTTTTAGGATTTTTAATGTTTTAGCAACATTCAATATTTCTATATGGTTTAAAGCACCAAGGGACATAATTGATGGGTTATTCTCAATACATTCATTTATTTCATATTTTATTTTTGGCACTGGAATTTCTTAATACATTGCCTACATGAAGTATTGATAAATTTAATATGTCATATCTTTTATTTCATCAATAACAATGTTTTTGTTATTTAGAAAATAATTTGGATAGTTGTTCGTTGGGACCTGTTATTTATAAGACTGTTTAATATGTTCCTGTGTATTATTCTTGTTTTGTTCCAGTAATGCATGACAGTGTTTTCACTAACTTATTCTTATATTTACTCGATTATTTTTATATTTTTTATAGTATGATTCTGCATCTTTTATTCTTGATTTTAGAAAACATTATTATGACCATTTTCAAGCTCCTGGAGAGCTTGCTGATGAGCTAATCACTGGAATCTGGTGTGTTGGGGAGAGAAAACAGGAAAACATGCAGGACACCAGGCCCCCAAGGGCTAGAATTGCCCTCTTCTGCAATAATACTGTTCCTTGTCAGTGCAGTGTGAATGTTCACGTGCAACAAAGATGTTAACGTGATAGTGCAACGAAGTTCTAATGCAAAACAGCATAAACAAATTCAGATAGGACTGAACTGTAATGTGCCATGATCATAATGGCTGGACTTTAAATTACAAATAATGTAAATACAGCGCATTTGGCATCTGCATGCATCATAAATACAGTACGTGTGTGTATACAACTATGTCCATCGACCCATGTGTCTTATGCAGTGGGTGTCCTCCTCAGGGGTGTGGGTGATGTCCAGCCTAATCCGATGAGGTTTGGGCAGGAGGTGGGGAAGAGCCTGGACTGGTCGCGAGCACATATATTGTACACAGATGCCAAGATTCTCATTTAAACCTCAAAACTGTGTGGAAGATGTACAAAACACCATTCCACCGTTCCATGCCCATTCTCGAAATCAATAAAAACCTATCAACCTGTGCACATTTTGTCCTGACTTATTCGCCGACAACACGGCGAAAACTTGATTTTCCCAATCAATTTCTATAATCGGCTGCGTCAATCGCGTCAGAACGAGCAAATATCAATCACCGACGGAAATACATGGCAAAAGAGTTCCTCGAATTGAGCAAAAGGCCACCCACCTCAAGTGTGATACGTTTTATTTCGCATGAGTCGGCCAGCAAACAGGATGATAAAGACAATTAATGAGATCATTCGAAATCGCGACGAAGCCATTTTACATCGTCCGAGACATAAGTATAGAAGAGGCTCTTGGATTTGAACATGTTTTTAAATCTGAGTTCGTTAACTAATCCCGGCTAGGGACGCCGAGGAGGCTAGCGTTAAGAAGCTAATTGCTAAATTAGCTTAGCGATTTAATGCCAGTGTTGGGCGGCAGCGGCTGGCTAAAGTGGCGTTAATCCTCAACGGTAGATACGTTTTAACCACTTAATAACTATTGTAATCGAGTTAGCTAAGGCGGGGGGAACAACAGTCGAACTTTTGAGCCACCTCCAGTACGAACACCCCGCACCATTTAACTATAAACGACAAAATGTCCCCACTTGTTGTTTCATCAAACTTAAAATGACATAAAATCGAGCTTTTTACGTCGCGTCGTTTGATGAAATGAAAATAGCAAGAGCAATGGCCGCGAGTGAACCACGGAAAGCATGGGTGTTGGCTCGGGTGGTGACTTGAGGACGGTACCCCTTGTCTCGACCCCCGGCCGGCCAATCCATCTTTCTCTCACCGAGCAGCAACAGCTTCACCTCCCGGGCAGCTTTCTCTCCGTCGTCCCGGAGGTTCCTGTCGATCATCTTGCTCCGCTCCTGCGCCGCCTTGTCGTCGGTACTCAGAGTACATCCCATCTTTTAGCCTTTGCCTCAGTCTAATCTTTCCCGAGAAAAAATTATGTATTTTTTTTTTAATAAAAATGGGCGAAACTCAACTTTTGACTGTGAGTCCTACACGACATGCAACGGCTACCACCGAGCTAGCATCCAGTATTGGGGAGGGGGAGGGAGGGGAGGAAGGGAGAGAGGGGTGGGTCTACAGTTGAGATTGAAGCACGCCCTTCTCTTCTATCAACAACGTAGCCAATACTCTTTATTTTATTTTATTTTGTCGACTTGGCGATTCGAATCACAACGAATGTTCATTCCTTTTTTAGGGGAAAAAAAGTAAAATCGACATGCTGTACTCTGGTGAAATACTTTGGCTTCCGGGTCTGCTCGCGATGTCATGTGTTTTGCGCATGCTCAGAAAGATTCAAATGAACGTGCATCATGAAACACGCATGCGCCGAAAGGTTCACAGTAAAAAAAAATCTTTGTTTAAACTGGTGTGATTTAACCTTAAAATACGTTTGATGTAAACGCGCTCTCGATTTTTTTATACAACATTTCTTTTTTATGTTTCAATAGAAGAATCATAAGTGACTCCATGTACAATCAAGTTACAGTTGCAAAACTTTTTAACTTCAGTACGATTAAGATGGTTTGATTTTTTTTGTGGGGGGGGGGACTGAAGTACAGTGTAGTAGATTCATTCAACGATGGTTATTGTGCAGTTGCACTGGTGCACAATTGTAGAACTACTGAGTCATACTTGGAACTTATTATAATACATTCTCCCTCTTATGTTGCTAAAGGAGCTAATACAAAAATAAACAATATCTTTTTTTTGTTTCCCAGCTGTTGCATTTCATCCACATCCATTTACTATCCAACTTTTGTAATTCTTGGCTTGAATAAATCTGCAACAAATTTATAAAATATAACATAAAATATATAATGTAAATTGGCCAACTAAAACATGACAAAACATCATGATTCTTTCAGCTGGTGTGATACATTTTTATTTTAACCTTCTTTAGCAGACACATATGTAAGCAATTTTTATAAAAATATTTTTCTCTGGTATTTGTCGTAATATTATTGATGTTTTTTTTCAGGGTCACCCTTTTCGTATATTTTACTCTTTAGAGAACAATTATTTGCTGCACCCAACAATCATTCGGTAGCTAAAGGCAAATCAGCTGGAACATTGGGGAAAAATACTGGTGCTGGATTTGCATGGGCGACCTGCTCATGATCTGCAAATGCTCACTAGCACGTTTGCATGTGGCACTTGGATAAA
Source organism: Hippichthys cyanospilos (assembly GCF_059441005.1). Classification (NCBI taxonomy): domain Eukaryota; kingdom Metazoa; phylum Chordata; class Actinopteri; order Syngnathiformes; family Syngnathidae; genus Hippichthys; species Hippichthys cyanospilos. The sequence continues at coordinate 12,104,590 of NC_142374.1, forward strand.
CAGCCAGACGGACAGGGATGTTATTAATGCAGAGCGACACCAAATCCCACAAGACATCATCCTCATGCAATTCTTTGGGTGGAAATATAAAGTTGGCATTGTAAAGGAAGCTTTGAAAACATACTAGATTGCATTTAAAAATAAGCAGCCAAAAGTACGCTCACTCACTACTTGAGTAGGTGTAAAAATCCTCTGACAGTGGTGCGTGACTCTACAACAACAATACAAGTGAGTTAGAGGAATGAAGAAATCTGCCTTTTCAGGCCCAATCATGCACCTCTCATTTGTTTTGCAAAAACCAGCGTCCCAGAAGAAGGACAACCAATCAAATACAGCGCAGGGACTTGCAGGGACACTCACAGCCAGTTACAATCACAGACTTGCAGCCTTGTGCTAACCATTTTGTTGCCTTGAGCTTCAGGGTTAGCTAACTGTTTTTCAACAACGTATGAACCATATAGCACTTCAATTTTGTTAAAGCTGGATATGCATTCATTTTCAGTGCTTTTATACATGAATTGCCAAGTTTGACAATTCGGCCTGTGCATGTTATTGAGGGGCGTGACTTTGGTCAGCAACTCAAGGGCAGATCAGTGAAACGTGGCTACAGTCAAACCTTCAATACAGAAAACTACCTGAAAACAAAACAAAACAACCCCCCCCCCCAAAAAAAAAAACAAAAAAAAAAAACGGAAATATATTCAAACACAAATGTAAAAGGTGAAATGAAAAAAATATCGTCAGTTAAACATAATAAAATACTGGACACTGGAAAATTTCTGCTCAGAAACTTGCTTCTTTCATGAACTTTCCTCTCATTTGTCTTTAAAAAAATCATGTTACAGGTCGAATGTTATTGTGTAAGAGGTAGCTGGCATAGTGTCAGCTAGCATCAGGGCAGTTCAACTTTTTGGAAATTTTAACAATGTTACAATGTTGATTTCTCACCTTAAACAGCCCCAGTGGTATTTCTCTTCAGTGATGCTTTTCTAAGTATTTGCACACTTAGCATCAGCCCCACCTGAGCAGGTAAACATGAGTTGTGAGAGGCCTGATTATGTTAGTAAGTCTCTTACCACCCATGCAAGAGTAAATACACGCCGACCTCATCCGCGTCTTTTAGTTTTCTTTTGGTTCTAGAGTAGAGGAGGAGAGATTTTGCACCGAGTCGGCCCTGTAAACAGCAATGTTTCATTTGTTAATTGCATTTTACTGCAGGAAATGCCAAAAAATATGGTACACAGTGGGACAATCAACGATAATAGTAAATCATTCACCCGTGGGTGAAACTGTTGTTATGAATGCTGCTTCCCACAGGACCGATTTGATTGGAGGAAAGGCTCTTAGACGTTTCACTTCTTTGTGAGAATTATTGGTGCCATTAAGCTCATATTTAAGAAGAAATCACCAATGTCCCGAATATAATTTGTATGCATGTAATTTACATTAAACTGTGGAAAGTTAAATAAATACATGCTATCAAACATGTTCTTGCATCTTTGATAAGTTTGCAAACCAAAAAAAAATGCTGATTAAAAAAAAAAAAAAAAAGACAATATGAATGGCACCCTTTTACCATAGTCTTACTTGTGTGTGTGTGTTTTTAAGAGCCGAAGAAACATTGTCAAAGACCAGAATCCGGTGGTTTCTTAACACATTCTTCAGGAATCGTTCTTGGTACAAACATCATTGAACAATTCTCTTAAGAACACAAATGGGGAATTTGTTACTTCTATGAATCTTTTGACGTCATTATGAATGCTCCCGGGTTCGTGTTTCTGCATATAGCCACTCTTTCCGTTTTTTTTTTTTTTTTAACTGGTTTTTATTATCTCAAGAGTTCAGTCAAGTTTAATCTAAACTTTTATTTACTTGCCACTCATTTACATGAGCAGAGGTCAAAAATGTAATGGGCTTATTTTTATGTAAGAAATAGTAAAGAGCTCAGTTTTCTAATACAGGGGGTTTAAAAATAGAGTCAAACAAAATAGCCAGAATGAATGGTGAAGGCATATTTTTTTTGCATGGGATGGAAGGATGTGCTGATGCTCACAAATGGAAGCTCCACCCTGTGGTTTCATTTTCCCTGTGACCACATCCAGCAATTCAAATGACTGTCAGATGACTGTGATGCAGCCCGGGGAGCGCATAGGCCAGAACACCTGAAATTAATGAAAACAACTTAAAGACTGAGAAAAAACTGACTATAATTATAGTGAAAATCTCTTTTATTTTCATCTTTGTCAAATAATTTCTCATGAAAGTTATTTTAAGTGTATTTATATAGTACGGGACAGTCGTATGGAAGAAGGAAGGTCGAATAGCCATTTGAGTATTTTAGTCTATTATTTCACACAGTACTTAGTGGGATTTTTAAAATCTTGCTCTTAAATAATACACTCCCGCATATGTGTGTGTGGACGACAGACAGGAATTTACTGTTTATGTATTTGTGTGCATAAGTGGACAAACACTGTAGAAATTGGCATTGTGTGTGAATGTGAATGAGCAGATATTTACTTTGTTTGTGCATACGTGTGCATTGCTGGTATGTGTGAATGCACTCACTGATGTTTACATTATGTATGTGTCACAAGACCAACAAATGTGTATACTGTATAAATGACTTTTACCTCAATGTACATATGTTTGTGAATGGACAGGCAGATGGATAAGAGTTTATGAGAATGCATATACACCAGAGGAACAACACAGAACACAACTACATAACTTGAAGCCATTGGTTTTAACGTTCTGCATCTATATGTGAAAGAATTGGGGTGCGGTCAGAATTTATCTCCTTGTTTTGCATTGATTTCCATTGCAGGTGGCTCGTGTATTATGCAAACTGAGCTATATAATTATTTTACCACAGTCTTGTCGAGCACTGAAGCAAACGGGTGTGCCGGGGAGGGTTAGAGCACACTGAAAAACTCCCAAGTCTGTTTTGTAATCCTCACAAGAAAGAACACATTCAATTTGAGAGCGTTTTCTGCAGGGGATGCAGTGTATTAATGTCGCTATGACACAGCCATGTTACTGCACTTCCAGGCAACCAGAAATGCTTTGAATCCTTTAAGCAACAGAGCCTCACAAGACCTTGAGTGTGAATGGAGGACAAATACTCAGCACTTTATTATTCGTTAGGGCTGCATAGGCTCCGAGCGGGACCTATTAGCCCTATTGTGTGTCTTTCTTATTCAAAAAATGATGCCCGAAGCTTCACGCAGTGCTGTCAAGTTCCTATGACTGATTTATTACATTAATATAATTATTTTATTTGTAGTTTGAAAAAGACTCAAGACATTAAAGTCTTGCACACCCATCTTACCTACGGTGTGGGATATACAGTAGGCCTGTATGGGATAAGCTCAAGCCAGCTCACGGGCCTCGTGAGGATAAGCGGTTAATGGTGGTTGGATATACGTTTAATTGTCAATATTTATTTAATGATTTCAACATTTACATATTCAGTTACTTTGACATTCTGTACATTTCATTATGCATCATGAAGTCTTTTTATCTGTCACCCACTGTCCACCCATTGAATTTGATGGAAGAGAATTTCATGATGCACACGAGCACAAGGGACCAGAAGGGACAAAGTTATACAACCAACCAACCAACCAACCAACCAACCAACCAACCAACCAACCAAATAAATAAATAAATAAACTTTTAATTAATTAAACATATTTTAGATCTTTATATACATTTGGAAAAATATGAATAAACACACATATACACATAAAAAAAAAAAATATATATATATATATATATATATATTCAATGGCACATTTTTTGTATTTCATGTATTCATGTATTCATTCATTCATTCATGTATTCATTCATTCATTTTATTATACAGTATTTAATTTTCGCCCCTATCGTCCACAGATGACTCCTAAAATAAAAAGCCGTGACGCATTAGTCCTCTGGGTGGCAGCAGAGGTCTAAAACAGCTTTTTAAAGTCTGACCGAAATGTTTTTATTTTGTTTTTTTGTTTTTTGTTTTGTTTTTTTAACGAAAATTGTTCTTTATTTCGTACAGTAATTGCACAATAAGGATCTATTTTTCTGCTTTCTGATGATACAAGCAAACACACGCACACGCACACACGTACCGGCAGAAAAGCCTAAAAATGATTCTGTGAATGGACAAACACATTAACACATCACACTATATGAAAATGGTGTAATAAATAGTTATGAATTATTTAACGAATTTGTTTTAACTGTTCATATTACCATCGAGTGGACTTACTTTTAGATGAAATTTAGTTGTGATCAACTTAGGGTAACAAAAGTTGAAGCAAGCATACATTACCTAATATTTGAAGAACTGGGTAATAAATCTATGTTTTAATGGGTTTACATAGAGTAGTATATTAAAAGAGGGTGGGATAGGTAAAACTGTATCATTGAAGTAGTATATTAAAAGAGATGTGGGATAGGTAAACTTGTATAATTGATTTATACCAATGTTAGTGGGTCTAGAACTGTGGTTCTTAACCTGGGTTGGATCGAACCCTAGGGGTTCGGTGAGTGGGTTTCAGGGGTTCGGTGGAGCCTCCGCCACAGAGGTCCACCCCTCAGTCTAGTCTGCAGTTATTGGGCACAGTCATTGAAAGCGTCCTGCTCTGAGACTTCCTACCATGCACTGTGTTGGTTTTGTTATATGAACAAGGTGATATTAATGCACAATCCATTTTGTGTACCAGTAAAAAAAATCATATTTGATTTTTTACTAAAGAAGGATTCGGTGAATGAGCATTTGAAACTGGTGGGGTTCAGTGCCTTCAACAAGGTTAAGAACCACTGGTCTAGAAGGAATTCTACACAATAACGGTGTTAACGTTCATCCAAAAATGAAAAAGAGAAGATGGAAACTGGCGGCTCGGAGGTGCTGTGAATAGCATATCCGGCTCACAGGTAAAGGGACCCGAATTCAAATCCACTTTGCTCCGGCCTTCCTGTGTGGAGTTTGCATGTTCTCCCCATGTTTGTGAGCATGCGTGGGTTCTCTCCGGGCACTCCGGCTTCCTCCCACATATGTGCATGGCACGTTTATTGGACATACTAAATTGTCCTTAAGTGTGATTGGGTGCGTGAATGGTCGTTTTTCTCTGTGTGCCCTGCAATTGGCTGGCAACCAGTTCAGAGTGTCCCTTGCCTACTGCCTGAAGCCCGATGAGATAGGCACCAGCAAGCCTGTGACCCTTGTGAGGATAAGCGGCTCTAAAAAAATGGATGAATGGATGGAATATGTTGACTCAAAAGCTCTCTCTCGTTCTGTGCTCCTAAAACCGTGATTTTATTTTGATTTCTGCACGCACCAGTGAACTTGTCTGCAGAAATGTCCTATAGCAGGCAGCGGCTGCTATTGTGTTTGGTTCTTCGTCATACATTCAGAAAACCGCTCCAACGAAATGACCTCATTTTTCCTTAAAAAAGGCTTGGGGCAAAGGTTTCAAATAATGAAAAGGAAAAAGCTTGCTTTATTGTTAGCACCAGGGTTTTTTTCTAACTTTTGAATGATACTGCACAAATGAGTATTTTATTTTTCTGGCCATGTTTTGGATGTAATGTTTTTCTTTTCATTTGCTCTAAAAACGACACAAAAAAAAACATTCACACAAAATGAAAAAAACTATACAGATAACTAAATGATGGGGCTTTATGCACATGAGTAATGTCCCAATGTGTGTGATGGCTTTTATCATTCATTGTGCCATACAATCCTATACAGTACTATATATCCCTGTGCCCTCGAGTGCTGCATCCTTTTATAAGTTCTTTTATTCACACTTTCTTTTCAGCCCAGCACGTTGCATTCGTTGGCCTTGAGAGTGCGAGGTCAATGTGTATGCCCTTTGCTCAAACATACACTGACAAACGATGCAACTGAGAAAGGAGGTTTTCAGCCAGATGATGTGACTACAGCATATTAATTAAGTATAGACCGGGGCAGATATTTACCATATCGGTGCATATCGGCCTCTTTTTATGAATGTTGTGACTGATATACTCCATCATTGTGCCTCTCTGTTCATGGAGACTTGTACTTGAACAACGCATCTGAATGTGCCTTGCTCCAGCACTGTCCCGCCAATTGCAGCTTCTGAATGGTTAGCCGTGCAAGAGGCAGAGCCAATCAGCAGTGAAAGCCATATATATATATGGCTCTATGCAGACACATGCAGCCTGAACACAGACACAGAGAGAACAGAAGGTGGAACTTAAGTTTAAAGACAGTAAGAGAATACCAAACTTTTAATCATGAAAAGCAAATTGAATGACCTTGTGTATTGAATATTAAAACAGTATTTTTTCACAGCTTATCCTTGTAAACAACTTGAGGGGAGGGGGCACGGAAGAGACAGTTGGCGGGCAACAGTGTCCGTCTGCGACTTTGGCCTCTATCTACTTCTTGTAGTTAAAGCAAAGTAGTGATGGATGTCCTAGTCCCTCCTAAAACAGAGCTGAATCGCCGATGAAGCGCTCACTGGCGCCCACCTTAAGTGAGCGCTTCAGTGCAGCCTCCCGACATGCCCTCCTTCGCAGACGGTTAGCCCCAAAAAGAACACATGGACCAAGCACCAACTGTAGTGGGCCCACGCCCAACTCAAGTTATTTAAAAATGTTCCCCTTCGTCACAATGAATAATCCTTGATACTTTGAAATAAATATTGGGCTTAAAAATATCGGCCTCCTTCACTACCATAATTGATATTGGTATCCTGCAAAAAGTGGATTGGTAGATCCCTGTTATTAACAGATTGTATCTTCGAACAATCAGATTTCAATTCGATTCTCACAAACGCATAACGATGTCAGCGTTGTTTTTCCAGCTTATTGGCGGGTCAGAGTAAAATTGGGTACAGTTTTAAGTGGACTGATATGCGGTACATCAATGAAAACACAGATCATGAAAACAGTGGCGCCACTAAGAAGAGGATCAAGTTAAGTGAGTCCAAGATATCAAACGCGCGTTCCAGTATTACCTTCTACTATTTCTATGTCCCTGTCCAAATATTAACTCGGCACTGTAATGTAATGTTGTATGACGTTAATATGCATAACAGTTGCCCATGGCTAGTGGGATTACGCACACTAATTAAATCCATATTGTGCTTTGAACATGGCACAATCATAGCCCAGAGGTTTTCTTTGTGTGGCGTTTCTCTAATTCAAATTCAGGACACGATATACTTCATGTGGCACTTGCCACTGGTGTCTTTTAAATTATCAGCTATAAAATATGAAAATTGTTAGTATAATGGTACTTTTGTGTTTTGGGACCAAGCGTTTTACTAAATTTTCTCAAATACTGTATCAAATCGCCATTAAAATGAATTGAAATGGCATTTGTCCATTTTAGCCCTAAAATGTTAAATAAAAGCAAGAGAAAAATAACATCGTACTACTGCAGCATGTTTGAAGCTCTCTTGTATGTAGTAAGTCCACTGTGAAAAAGAGGTATGTGTGTCTTACCATTTGTATCCATACTTTAACTAAGTATCCTAATGCTAGTTTCCTAACTAGCATCCATAATATCTACAGCTTGTGAGGGTTTTTTTTTTTTTGCGAGTAAAAATATAAATTGTGTGAGTACGATTTTTTGCTGATTATATAAAAAAAATGAGTGGATTTGTTTTCTCAGTTTTAACCTTTTGTAATTTATCACTAATTAGACCATGACAAAGTGGTTTAGCAGACTTGACATCAAATTTGTGTAAAACGGCTCCTGAATTAATACGAGTTTGACACTAATGGATTAGTCTCTTCTTGTCCAACTCAGTACTACCTGGCATGTTTCAGCCCACCATTATACAAAAGGGAAAACTAAATTCAGACTTGCCTATATAGTGTAAAATGCCATACAAATATTAACTAAAAATTTGCCCAATGGCACTTGTTCTCATGATGGAGCAAAGGAATAATATAAGGCAATAAAAATAGCATTGACAGCCAATGACAGGTCTCCTACTAAGAAACAAACCATTTCATCACAGAATGTGACATAAATATTGGAATAACGATGAGAATAGTGCAGCAGTGTATTAGAAACCTGTTGGGATACTGTGGCGCCAAAGCAAATATTGATTTGTGTCCATGACAACTGTAACACTTCTAACCATGACAGCTTATCCAGAAAACAGTGTAATGATTCGATGGTTACATAGAATATGAGCAGTGCTGGGTTTTTGATGAATCATCTCTATTCGATTTTTTTTTTTTTTTTTAAATCAACGACATGCTCTTCATTTGGCAATATTGTTGCGCAAAGTGCAACCATTCTTCTTTGTGATAATTCCATCAAAGTAAGGTCATCCACCAGCTGGAGCGCACTGAGTCACGGGTTTGCTGAAAAGGTCAAAACAACAGAGTTTTAAAGGTTAACGTCCTGCAGCGATTGAATAGTATAGCAGAAGGAACCGTCCTGTTTGTTTGTTTCTTCTTCTTTTCTTTTTTTTATCTCGGCATTTAATTGCACCTTAGCATTTTATATGATCCCATGTTGCGTAAACATTGAGCCTACAGCTGTGAGCGGAGGCCGCCACGCTCTCAAACAAACAGTCCTTACCACCTGTCTCGTCTCTTGTTTATTCAAATTTGCCACTCTGGCTGCAGGCTTGCAACACTATAGTCACTAAAAGCTCCTGCAGATTCCGCTCACTGTCTCCCCTCCCTCCCTCTATGTCTTAACTGTCTATCAGTCACACACACATGCATGTGGCACACACAGTGTCAGAGGAGGAGCAACATTCAGTTACTTTCTGCTCTCCCCCAGTTTGCTCCGAGATGACAATATCATGGAGCACATGAAGCGTGCTCACTCACATCACTCCATACACATAAGGTGAGATTCCGCAACAAACTTTGCAGGTAAGTGCACTTTTTGAAAACAATATTATTATTATTATTGGGATTATGTTATAAAGTATGAGAAAAGATGGTCCTAACTAATTTTGTGTTTGACTATCTCGTGGAACTCCTTCCTACATTCTGCATGTATTTTCAACGCAGTGATATTTTAATGCCTCCGTTATTCCTTGTACAGTATACTTTAGTGACTGAAACAAGTACAGTGGGGAATTATGCAATCCCACTTAATTTACCTGAAAATGAACATTTATTATAACTATATATTAATGCCAATGGCCGATACTGAAGAGACAAGAACAATTAATGCTCTTTCATTTGATGGCAAAGGATACTGTAAACCTGTATATCCTAATGTCCCTTCATAAAACAGAACAATTAATAGCTTCAGTTTTGTTGTCAATATAACTGACACATATTTCTTTTTTTTTTTGGGAAGTAAAATGAGGCAACATCATCATTTTTTCAGTATTCAGACGATTTGAGAGTTTTGGGCGGTGAGATTTTTCTCAAATAAAATGAGTGCTTGGCTCAACAAAAGTTGATAAATTTTGCTTTATATGGTAACCTCAATGTATTTCACAATGTAGCTTGGAAAAAAAAAGTGACCACTCAGTGGTTACTAGAGTAAATGGTGCTGCCCCAAGTACAAGTTTAAAATGGACTAAAAATACTCAAAGTGGTAGGAAATGTCCTTCTTTCAAATAGACAGGGGTGTGGACTCTTTAAATAGAGTCAAATTTCTTACTTCAACAAAGTTTTGTAGAAGAAATATTACACATGATAGCTCCAACGTAATATTTTTGAAATGGAGAGGATACAAAATCAGCTAAGGTGCTTAATCTCAAAACAGATTCAACTTCAATAAGAGTGCATTAAAAAAAAAAAAAAAAACCCCGCACACACACACATGCATCATAACCCAGATACAGTGCTTTGGACCTAATCAATTAAAAAAAAAAAAAATCTTAAAAAAATAAAATGTTATCATAATTTATGTAAATTGTACCAGCTAACATCAGAGTTATGCGACAGCAGTGATGTACAAAGTAATTAATGGCATAAAACGATTCTTTTTGCTTGATTGTAATATACTGTAGCATACCAATATAATTTAATCTACAACACAAAAATCAGGTTCTGTATAATATATTGATTAGGAAATAGGGATTGAGTTATGAATCCAAATAGTTTTAAAATTTGAATACCGAGCCCAAAGGATTTTCAACTGCGGCTTTCCCTTCCCCATGCCTGCGGGTGCATCCAAGGAATCCCCTGTGTTGCACGCAGGAAATTAGAGGACTGAAATAAAGTTACGTCGTTTAATCACGCTGCTGGTTTTCTGCTGCAGTTTGCCTTTCCCTTTGCTGCCTTTGTTTCATTCACAACAATGACCACTCTTCTGACTGAAAATCTGTTACAAATCGCCCTGTCCCCTCAGCAGCCCACTACCTCCACACACACCCCGCTTTCCCACCACCATCTTGTGTGAGGCCACACCTCAGGCAGATGTGAAATTTCCCACTTCTTAGAGCATGGATACGTAACTGCTATAACAAACAAACATTGCTAATTTCTCCAGTAATAGTGAGGAGGGTCATATGGAGTAATTCAGAATCAATATTTATCAAAAACAATGACAAAAATGCAAACAAAAAATACATTGTACACACCAGAGACGATTAAATATATCAAGAAAGGGCTTTGGCGCCATAGTACAAAATGTAGTAACTTCAATTGGCTGGAACACATTACTGGCATTTCAATGAGGATAACTCATTGATATATGAATAAATTAACTTATGAGCTTGGTCACAGAATGAATTAAATTTGAACCGTATTCATTACTTTACCGTGTAAATAATTAGTTATGTGAATCAAACTTGTAAGTCTAAAAACCACCATCTTCATTTTTTTACTGTGTAATTAATTAGGAAATATTGGTAACTTGTCAATGACCGAAAGGTATCTGTGGGGTTTTTCAGGGTTAAATCCTTGGTCCACTATTGTTCAGTCTGCATGTGGCTGCAAATCTTTTTTTTCCAAAATAATGTCAGACAAAACTGAAATCATTGTCTGTGGCCCGCAAAAAACACAAGCAAAATTTTATCAAAAAACCTGAAAAGAAAAACGCAAAGGTAACATCATATGTAAGTAATATTACATGTAATAATATATGTATATGTACTTTAACAGCTACTTTAAATTCATTAAATACTGGCCTCTGTAAATGAACTATACGATAGCTGCGGTTCATTCAGAATGCAGCTGCTTCAGTCCTGAAAAAACATGAAATAGCCACAAAAACGAATATGCTTGTTTGGTTTTTTTGTTCGATGTATTTACAGTCAAGGTTATGCTTGCACAGATGAAGAGAAAAGTATAGGCCACTCTATCTTTGTTGAGGGAATGATTTATTTCAAAGAGAAAAGAAAATCTTGCTGCCCTGTGATCGCTTCATTCATTAAATGTGTCCTTTGATGAAACTGTGTACTCTGTGTAAGCTGCATAATTACATATGCTCTGGTGTCTGTAAACATGCTTGTTTCGGCTGTTCATCTCCCTGCTGAACACTGAGGCCGGATCTGAATTTTCAGCTTGACCATGCTTCAACTGTTTGGGTTAAAAACCCAAATTGGGTGAAATACTGTAACCACGCAAACAATGGGTCCCGTATGACAATGAGTTATATTTATTCACAGCACTGGCTGAAGATTTGATCCAAGGGGCAAAAACTAAGAAAACGACCAATAAATAGGTTTGCTTGATGCTGTGGCAAAAAATATAAATGCTACATTGACACCCAATGTCATCGGTTGTCACAGCATAATATTTTCAGCGATTTTATACCAAATGTCCTTTCTGACAACCCATGTGTTTTTCATGGGTGATTTTGGCCTGACTTGGGATTTTAAACCTGATGCATATGTCCAAATTAAGCAGTAGTGATTGGACCTGTGGTTCCTCAAAAGGAGCCATTCCAAAGACTGCCTTGTTTACGTTTCTTAGTTTACTTTAGTTTATTTTAGAACAACAAATTTTACTCACAAAATAAACACTGGGATTAGTGAAATATGGCAATTAATGTAATATTTTAGTAGAATGTACATTAGGCATGTTGGGAATTGTGCCAAACCTTACTTCTTTTTGTCATGGAAAAGTTATTAAAAAAACAAATCAATAACCTCTTATTCTCTTTAGAACATAAGTAAATATAAACACGCAGAGCACTTAACAAATATTGCCAAGCAAACGTGTGTACAACCCAAGCTCCTCCAAAACATCAGCCAGAGAGTAGGCTGAAAAAGCAACGTCACAGGTAGTTTTTTTTTATTTTTTATTTTTTTTATCCTAGACCTTCTAAAGCCAAGCTCAATATGGCTACTATAGGCCAGTATAATTTATATTGCTGGATGCAACTGCTGCATCTGCTGGATTTAATTATCTAACGGTTTCTATCCCTTTCAGGGAATCCCAATGAATAACACAGAGAGAGTCACAGTGATGCTGGACTCAGTAGTGACCTCAAGGAAGTGGGGGGTATAGTATGTGTTACCATGTCAATCAAATCTTCCCCAGATCTCCACAATGGGTTATTTGTCAAAGGGATAGTGATGTAAGTTAAGCTATATTAGCAAGTGAACGTTTTCTCTGACCAAATAGATTTTATACTGTCATTGCTCTCACAAGGCCAGCCTTGAATTTTTCCGTCGTCTCACTCGTTGGTCAGAGTAAAACTTAGTATTGCAAACGTTGACTGACAGCACACCTGATGACATTCTCACTCATTAATAACATTTGTCAGCCTAATAGCAAAAATGTCTGAGTAATGTTTTAAATCTTTTCAAAAAGCACAAAATAACCTACCAATTCAACCAAGAAGAAGTGTCCAATTAGAAGATTTTAACCTACTGCAGAGGTGTTTATTTTATATGCCTCACTGTTCCACTGTAATTACATAAAAGATAAATTATTTTAATTTAAAGTTACAGTACATCCAGCTCTCCTATCGAACATACCACAAAAATTGGTCCAGCTACTGTATGTCCTTATTGAACATGCTAACTGCATACATTCATACGTCTGCTCCAACCAGAAAGCGGGTTAACAAATATACAGTAGAGGCAGGCTATTCGTAAGTACATACACAATTACTGGTGGTCTTGCTACAGAAAAGACTTGGAATAGGCCTGTGATGAGTAAATGATGGAGTTAGCAATGCAGTAATGAAGTTTCGGGGGGCTGTAAGAGCAGGAAGGAAATGTCTCTCAGGTACAGTATGATGTTATCATGTGGGCTAATGGAGCCACTTACAGGCTCAGTAAAACATGGAATGACCCTTGAGTGTCTTTACATTGATTTTATAATGAAAATAAATTGCTTTGTCACATTATTATGTAGTTTTTTTTTTTTTTTTAAGCAATCACATTTTATTGAAATTGAAATTGCATTACAACGCTTTTGTTGTCTTAAGTAAGCTTTTGTCTTAGGTAAGATTTATATTTTTAAATATACGATTTTAAACGTACAATCTAGTACATATCTCTATATGGCATGCTTTTATCCAAAGCATCATGGAACAGCATCATACATGTACAGTATGTACATGTAATTGATATATAGATTAAGCAACAACTAATCGACCGACCAAGGTTAATTGAAGTGCTCGCAAGCACATGGGGGAAAACGTTTTTTATTTTTTATTATTATTATTTATTTATTATTATTTTTTATTTTTTTTATTTTTACATGTATGTATTACACAAGGTCCCAAACTAGTTAGAATTTGGGTTTGTACGCTGGATTTGTGCATCTGTAAATTCAGACTTGCAAAAGTATTTTCCAAATGTTTCACTTAACATGAAAATGTTTGCCGGAAAGGTTTTAAAACACTCTCTTGTAAAATACAGTAGCGGAGGCACAAAGGACAACCATAAAATGGCAGGGTAATTTTTCTGAGGCGAAAGGCAGGGGATTCTAACGGACCTCTCTTGAGGTATAAGGATAAGTGGCTGTCCGCGTTACACGGCCCCATCCAACCTGTCAGCACATATCTAATCAGGCTTTCCACATCCAGGTCAGTTAAGATGCTGTTTTAAAGAAAAAACTTCACCGGGGGAATAGTAACATTCATTCATTGTGATTACTTGTCAGACAACCAAGCCTTGCCAGTGTTATGAGATTTCAAACTATTTTGAGACAGTTATTAAAACCTTCTCTCAGTCTAATCATAATTTAATATCTTAAAACTGTCTTTCTTGGTAGAATGATGTATATTTTTAAAGCGTAATATGCTTATGTGATGCCTCTAAGACCACAGAATGAAAGAGACTGTCTTAAAAATTAGCCTGCAAGATATTGTAAATGTGTCTTGGCAATCCTGTTTAAGCCTCGGGGAAGCCTGAGAACAAATAGCAGATTGAGTTATGATATCTGCTCCCTATTTGCACTAGAGGGAGGCTTTTCGGAAAAGCAGGTCAAAACGCAGTTATCTCCAAATCAAAAAAAAGATTCGGATCTGTTCAACACCATTACATTTAATAATTACTGCAGGCAGTCTGATTTGAATTGAATGATGTACTGGCCTGTACTTATGTGCATTCCCGATATGAGGCCGCTCTATGTATTCAAATACAGCTGCTTAAGTTTATTTGTTCACCTGGTCACGGTTCACACGTAGGCTACTCACTGTAAGCTGAAACACTGTCAAACACCTCCAAAGTGTTACACATCATATTGCATTGGTGACACTAAGTGTGGGAGTGTAGTAAATACTTTAAATTGTTAGTGTACTTGAATCTTGTTTTGGTTATTTAAATAAAGTGGTTAGACCAATAGTTTTAGTTCTGCTGATTACTTTTGCCACCTATGGTCACCTTACTGTTGAATCTTACTGTTAAATAAATAAAAACAGGTCCTTTTTTTTTTGTATCAGCAGACTGAACAACGGTCTCTGACCACACCTGAGAGCAGACGCAATGGAGACCATGAATACCAGCAGCGGCGGTGAGGCAGGCCTCTTCTCAGCCAGTCCTTACACCACAGTGGAAATTGTCCTCATCATTCTGGTGGCGGGATCCCTCAGTCTGATCACCGTCATTGGAAATATCCTGGTTATGCTATCTATAAAGGTTAGTTCATTTCATTACTTCGTCACTAAAAAAAATTGAAGTCACAATTCCCGATGAAGAGAACTTAAAATGCTTCACTTGTGAAGATATCTTTTGGTTTGTCCAATACCGGCACCAGTGGTGCTCTAATTGTCAAAGTCTGGGCAGGAGTTCAAAACATTTTCAATCGCTATCCACAACATCCAGTCATTAATTTTCTATAGCCACTTCTCTGCCAAATCTGCTTTGTTTAACGTATTCATACCTAATTCTTTGGGTTAAAATGTTAAAGATACTGTTGTTAATGTTCCAGATCAATTTACATGCATTATTATTTATTCTTTTCTCCAGCATCAAGCCGTTCAGTTGTTCAAATTTTTTTCTAGTTTGATTAGGGATTAATTTTTTTTTTTTAATTTCAGTCACTTTTATGTACTCTGAGCTATTTTTCTTTTTCATTCAGAATAAGTTGCGACCTGTATAAACCCTGTAAAAAGTAAAGTTAACATTTGCTCAGAGTTTATTAAAATGGTTTTTATCTTTTGCCTATGCTACCAAGAATACAATTTTATTCATACAATTTTATATAATAATTATTTCATTTATAGTCACTGCAGTGACTAGTGGACAAGCTGTAATTGGCTTGCCAGATTTCTTTGTTTGAAAAAAAAAACCAAACTAGCGCATTGACAGCTAAACCCATCTTATGAAACGTAAAGAACTTCCAATGTCCCATTAGCTTTGGAAGAACATTGACATTGCATTGTTTTGACTGATTCTTTGTACATTCAAACAAACAAGAATGTGAAAAAAAATCATTACTTGAGCAACCCTACATTATTTCTTACTTCCTATTCCATTTCATTTCCATTCAAACACAGCCTGTGCAAGGCCTCCCACACTGAAGAAGCAATTAGAGAACCAGGCATGTAATCTAATAGAAGAGAGAAAACATACATCACACAAAAAAGATTAGCATCTGACAGGCTTCTCCATGTGGTTTCTCCAAAGGTAAACAGGAACCTGCAGACAGTCAACAACTACTTCCTGTTCAGTCTGGCCTGCGCAGACCTCATTATTGGCATCGGCTCCATGAACCTGTATACTGTCTACATCGTGATTGGCTACTGGCCTTTGGGAGCGGTCGTGTGCGACCTGTGGCTGGCGGTGGACTACGTGGTCAGCAACGCATCAGTCATGAACCTCCTGATCATCAGCTTCGATCGTTATTTTTGCGTCACCAAGCCTCTGAGCTATCCGGCGCGCCGTAGCACCAAAATGGCCGGTCTGATGATCTCTGCCGCCTGGGTGCTGTCCTTCATTCTCTGGGCGCCGGCCATTTTGTTTTGGCAGTTCATTGTGGGCGGGAGAACTGTGCCACCAGGAGAATGCTACATCCAATTCTTCTCCAACCCGGCGGTCACGTTCGGCACGGCCATCGCGGCCTTCTACCTACCCGTTGCCATCATGATCTACCTTTACTGGCGCATTTCCAGGGCAAGCCGTAGCCGCATGCAGAGGGACAGCAGGAAGACATCTGGCACCAG
Source organism: Hippichthys cyanospilos (assembly GCF_059441005.1). Lineage (NCBI taxonomy): Eukaryota > Metazoa > Chordata > Actinopteri > Syngnathiformes > Syngnathidae > Hippichthys > Hippichthys cyanospilos. The sequence goes on from NC_142374.1 coordinate 12,121,133, forward strand.
TATCGGAGAAGCTCACTCTCATAGTCAGGAGGATGCAGGCCAGAGCCAGATCCAGAACAACTACATTCAGAAAATGAGGGAGCAACTCAGGGAAGCTGGGCAAAACAAGGAGAAGGAATCACTGCAGCAGCAGAACGGGAGCACTCCTTGCAAGCAAGAGAAGCCCGAGCAGGTGGAACAGGACGCGGACAGCGTCCAGCCCTCCACGTCTACAGAAAACGAGGTCCCTGTTTCGGTGCTGAAGGGACTGGATGCCATAAGAAGGATGAACCAGACGGGTTCAGCTTCCAGGGCAACATCCTTGACAGACTGCCAAGCCACAAGGATAATGCTTAAAGTAAACATCTTCACTCCACTGTTGGTTTATAGTTCCAAATAAAACCCAAAATAAACAAACAAAAAAAGATCCACATGAGAATCAAAATTCTCATTTACTCTGATCCTTGCAAACAGCTTGCGGTGAAACTAAATTTCACGATTAACACTTCAAAATAAACATAATGCATGGACGTCAGCCATAGTGTGGTTTTATTTTAAAATTGTCCTTTGCTACCAGATAGCTTTACTCATCCTCGTGGTTCTGTTTTTATGACCATCACATCACGTTGCTACCAACATCAACACATTCATTAAAAAATCACCTTCAATCGCTGATTAAAGATGCTAAGAAACCACTGGGCAAAAGCTGTCGTTGCACGATACATCTCCAGTATTAAGATAAGCCGCTAGCTACGTGGTGCATTCATATGTAGCTGGACTTTTGGATATACAGTAAAGCTGCATACAGTAACGCTTCGCATGAAGCCTCATGTGAGTACTCTCTGTTAAAAGAGTATTTATATAAAAACTACTGAGCTTCAGGGCAGATACATTTGAGTAAGCCTCTTTTGTTAAAAAAGGACCATTGCAATACTTCAGTGTACAGAAAAATGGTCAGTTGCATACAGATTTTTTTCTGTCAGATCATCATTTTATTTATTAAACTTTTATCTGCATGAACTATCAAAAAAAGTTAAGAGACGATGTAAACATAGTAGCCATCAACCATCAACCACAAAAGTGACACAATCTGTTTTTCCTCCAGGTGACAAAGCAGAGCGCGGTGGCCAAGTGGCGCAAGAAAAGCACGTCCTCGCGAGAGAAGAAGGTGACGCGCACCATCATGGCCATCCTGGTGGCCTTCGTGGTGACGTGGACGCCATACAACGTGATGGTGCTTATCAACACCTTCTGCTCCATCTGCATCCCTAACACCCTGTGGACCATTGGCTATTGGCTGTGCTACATCAACAGCACCATAAACCCGGCCTGCTACGCCCTCTGCAACACCACTTTCAAAAACACCTTCAAGCACCTGCTGCTCTGCCAGTACAAGAACATACGAGCGATGCGGTGAGGCTCCTTTCGACACAGACTCGGCGCAACAAATGTAGACTAAATGCTGAAATCTTGTACGAATTTCTTTTGATATGCCCTGGCATCAATCTTTCCATGTTAGAGCCTAATTTAGTTTTTGAGTTTTACCAGGTTTGAGCCAATTCCTCTGCAATGGCTTTAGGTGCCTGACACCAGGGCCCATTGTTATTTGAATGGATGTGCTGTCACTGCTATGTAAATACAAGCTCTGTTATTTAAATGTAGTCCAACTAAAAGGGATCAATCAAATAGATTAACCCTGTTAGGTTTAACCCTCACAGTGCTATCTTGATTTACAAATTCGCCAAATTGCAGATTTTGTGTCTTTATTAGAGCCCCAATTTACGAATGATATACGTTTAAAAAACGGACTCGAATTGGGAATCTCCCTAATTTCCAATGACAACACAGGCAAAATGTAGCATCTTCCCAGCATGTAGTACAGTGGTTGACACCAATTATTACTTTCCTTTTAATCCAGGGAATTTGCCAACCTAAGAGGACACAAACTAAACACACTTTTAAAACACATTTGAGCACAATTAAACTCATTAAAACAGACTTTACAAAGTAATTATGCTTTAACACACAAGGAGTAGCAACACATGCAAACATCGCACACAATAATACTTATACTCTATATTTTAACCCCCCTGTGAGAAGGAACAATTAATATTTCTGGAGATTGCTGGGAATGTTCTTTGCCACTTTTCTATTGGTTACATTGCAGCTTTCCAAATGAACCTAAAAACCTTTAAGAAAAAATGTTTAAAAATCTGTGAGATATTTCCGGTTGCAAATGATGAAGTTCCATATATGTAGAGAGGGGTAACACTGTATTCGGCCTGAATGTCAGTATATATGTACCCTACTATGAAACTAACCAAACAGTGTTAAATTGTACTCATCATGAGCCAAATGTATGAAAATCATCATAAACTATTAACTAGGAACCTTTTGTTAGTAAATATTGCACTGTGTGTCTGTGTGTGTGTTTGTTTGTGCGTCCGTGTTCATGTGTCCTCTATGTTGAGTGCAGGTAGTGAAACTAATCAAAAAATGATATTTATTAAGACCTGTATTGCGCTCTGTCCCTCACTGAATTGATGTTTACATAACATTTATAGTCAATCACTGCATGAAATTAAATGTTGTGGCATGTTTTAAATAAACTGAATTAATGAATTATGCCGTTTTCGTGATTAATAGAAATGAGTTGTAGGGACCGGAAAAAATGTCACAGCTTTATATGCCCCGAAATTATGTTCAAAAGACAGCAGTTTGTTCTCTGGGAATGCCTTTGGACACTATGGGACATTTACGCCCTCTAGTGCCACAGTTGACTAACAGTTGTTTGTCTCGAGGCATTCATTTGTATACAGTATTGAGATGTGTATTGAGATGAAGTATCTTACCGTCATCTAAGATGACTCATCTTGTTTAAATTATACATAGCTGGTGGGAACTACTTTTGCTTCACGCCTACTCCACAAATGGCCTATGCAGTTTCTTTATAAAATATGGCAAACTTCTTGATTTATTTTTTTGCTGAATATAATTACATAAAATACCATTTCCACAATGACCAAATATCAATTACTTTTTGTAAACAGTCTAATTTGATTTAACTGTGAAATTAAAAAATAAATAAATAAATGAAGTCACTTGTGCATTTCTGGTGGCATTTAATTGGTTGATTGAATATTTAAGCAGTGCAGTCATTCAAAACCCTCAAAACAAAGCGAATGCACACATTCACTTATACCAACTCTCAGTCACACCACACACTCACACACACACATGCGCACACACCTACACTTGCATCCAAAGCTCTCTAACATCTCCGATACAGTTTATACATATTAGGATGAGCAGCTTTAAATACCTCAGTGTCCAAATCGAAGAGGATCTCACCTGGACACTAAACATCACACAGCTGGTGAAGAAGGCGCAGCAGCGCTTGTACTTTCTGTGAAGGCTACGGAGGTTTAGCATGTCACCTGCTCCTCTTGGAGTAAGAAAGGAAGTAAGAATTTTATTGTACAGAGAAATCTGTTTCTACACTGTACACAGGAAAATAAACACTTTGAATCTTGAATATTACAGACACACAGCTGGGGGATCAGGGCCCATGAATGTATCAGAATCACAAATATCTCGAACATTTGAATAAAAACAATAATTATAGGGGTCACACCACATGTTTATTATAATACCATTTAATTTTACAAGGCATCATAGGCCGACAAAAGTTCCGACCCAGACCTCCTGACTGTACTAACAGGAACAGTGGAAGTTTAATGTAAACATGGTTGCTTGTATTGCATGCTCATTTGGCTATGTACTTTGGGGTGTTGGTAATGGCAACATAACAAAAGCCTGTGAGCACTTTTGTGGTGGCATCAATCTGAAAAATTGCACAAAGGAATGAAGCTCTGCATCTCGTTTTGCAGTTGGCAAAAGCATTACCACCCTGTTTTGGTCAAAGCAAAAACATCACAGAAGATGTTGAAAAAGAGCAATCGCCTTCATTTGACAAGGCGAGGAGCGGCAAATACAAAAATGTTATCAAATGCCGCAGGTTTTTGCTCCCAATTCAGGGCAATAACAATGGACCCATTGTAAGGTATCACAGACAGTAAGTTCATGTAACGCAAGTACATACAGGAAGTAGCAAACTACTCATTCATTCTCAGCAGAGCCCATATATGCAACGGGTTGCATTCGGTAATCATTTCTGTGTGCCAACAAGCTGTATTTAGCATGTACACACTGCCGCCTAGACTAATTAGCCGCCACTTTATATTGCGACAAATGCTGCTGTTTAGAGTCACAACAGCCCTCATGTGCAGGCACACAAGCGCTGTTACATCCACTTGAGCAAGAAGTGCTTTGGCTGCAAAGTGAAGTTCCATGGCTGAGGAAAGGCAGCTGACGGGGGAGACCCTTCCCGTGTCGGACCACCTCTGCCCTCAAGCTCCACAAGCCGAGGACGAGCGGGACGAATGCAAAAGCGCAGCGGAGGAACGGGCGCTCAGGAGGGGCCCTGACCTGCTGCAGATGTTGAAAGCGGCCGAAAGCAGGTGGACCTCTCATCTTGTTCATGAGAGAAAGGGAGAGGAGGCCGGGGCGGGGGAACTCGTCACAGAGGCGCTCAAGACTGACATGGTGAGCACACACAGTGACCCGCTCTGGGAAGTCATCAAGTAATCCAACTTTGTGTCTCAACTTGCGGGCTTGCTTAAGTTCATGATTGGTTTTTCAGGTTTCAGCCTAGCCTTCAGCAATGTCTTCCTTTTGATGTACCTTGGGTTCCTACCAGGCCCTGTACTATGTAAATATACGATCCGCTATTTATAGGCAGTCACACCGAATGTAACCAGTTATGACTAAAGGGATGCCAGGACAAAAATTATTATGTTCAATGCGCCCTCGCTAGTTTAAAAATGGCATCCTGATCAATAGAGTTGGGGATACGTTACTGTCTCGCAACTCGATTCCATTCAGACTTTTGAGACGACGATTCGGTCCGGAATTTATATTTGATTCAAATTTTCAATCCAAAATGATTTGACTGAAGTTGTTTTTTGCTTCCATCAATAGATGTGCAAAAAATGGTCATGATCATCTCCAGTCTGCTTTGTGTGACAGAAGGACATTTTTTATTTATTTATTTTTTATGTGGAGTTGTATGGAAAATGAATTTTCTCTCAATAACAGCGCGGAACACAACAGCTACCCTATTCTTTATTACCATTTTATACATACCATACAATACCATTCCCATACCAACCACTTGACTGGAAGATTTGATAAGGTATTGTAAACCTAAGTGACTTGATGGATAACGCCGAAGATGTGTGCCGTATTGTACAGTGACAGCATAAGTGACGAGTGGTTTCCTCGTGTCCTTAAACAATGATTGAATATTATTTTTCAAATGACAGTGTGTTGATGTTGGTAAGGATGTAATGTGATGGCAATAAAAACAGTAAGGTACGTATGAAATTGAGTATGAATTTAAGCGAGCAGTCTTTTTTCCCCAACCTATACTCCTGAGTGAATGTTCCATCATAAACAGGTCACTTCGTTAGGTACACCTCTACAATCTAATGATATTAAGACAGAATTCCAGAGAGTCTTCCTAACAAGTGTTTCTGAAAAAATACTTCTTATATCAAAAAGATTTCACACAGCTTTTTCCGACTTTAGTCCATTTGAGAGCAGCATGCAGTGCTGTGTCATGCAAGTCACCACCTGGTCACTCCACCCCATATGCTGTTAGGCCAATGGCAAGTCAAGATTTTGCTACCATGGTGACACAGGGTGGAGCCTGGGTTGTCACCAGAGTGGTTTCTACTCATCTTGGCAGGAACCTGTAAAGTCAATTCAATCATTTTTACACATGAAGATAGCAGTTCACACACTTTGCAAATTCAAGTTGCACCCATGGTGTAAGTGAGGGATTCCATGTGATAGTGTTTAAGACATGTACCTTTCAAGCCCAGCCACTGCTCTGGACTGTCACCTTTTAAAGATAAGCAGAAAAATATTGGGTATTAGTTCATACCTTCTTCCCCAAGAAACGTGCAGTGTGTGTGTGTGTGTATGAGTGTGTTTTTTTTAAAACAAGAAAATCACACTCTTTAGGTTTGTACTTGAACTTCTGACATACCATTTTGATAAAATTATATAGAACATATCGATTTTATTTATTTTTTTGCCATTCTGCAACTCATTGGACATTGTGTTGCTCCTTTTGGAGTGTGTATCTTGGGCGAGGCGAGGCTGTAGAATACACACACAAAGGGTTTCTCAACTGACTCAGTGAGCTGCAGAAATATTAGTGAGTTCCTTGTATAGGATGAAGAAAACATGTCTTTGTGTATTGTTAGATTTCCTACGTGTTTTGTCCCATCCCTTGTTTTCAAATAAATGACAGTAAGCTAAATGTACTTTGACAAAACCGAGCTACGCGGTTGTTTTAACGCTTGTTCAGTATTTTGAACATTATTGTGTCATTCACAATCACAGTCAGAGAATGGTAAAATGGCTAAAGACGATAACCATACGTATTTGATGCTTAAATCAGTTTTTTTTCCCTCCAAAAAAAAAGTATATGCAGTCTACAGAAGTGGTACAAACTATTTTGAAAAATATTTTTCTCAACATCATACATTTTTACCCATTACTTGTGATTCTGGACCGTATCCTTGTGTCCCATTCAATCTTCTATTGTGTGTAAATTTACACTGAGACCTTTTTTTGTTTTTTTGTTTTTTTACCTCTTCTCATACAAAGATCCCTTTGAGTTTAGCCTGTGCTTTTGCGAGGCGTGTCTGGTCGCTCTGTGAACTTGTGGCGTCACATCATGCTGGACAGTTATTACAGCAGTGTGCTCTCAGCTGCGCCAAGGTGAAAGCATGAAGAAAGTATACAGTCTGGTGAATGTGACCAAAGCCAAGGAACAGGATGCCATACAGCCCATCCGCATCAAGGTAGCGCTTGCTGTTTTTAATGTCGCCTTCAAGTTAGCACCTTTGAAAGCAAAGCCACTAAAATCGTTTCAAATTTTCAGATTGGTTTGGTGCTTTAAGGACAAAGAGCAAAATTGACTCGTTTGTTTTAGGCTCCTCGGTGTATACTTTCTAGAGGGCTGAAAAGCAATTTCCTAGTTGTTGAGACTTAATCATAAAAATCTGCCAACACGTTGGCAAACAGTTTGAGTTAAATATTAAGTTCCTTGACTTAAATGCCGTCAAATAGAAGAAAACAGAAGCCACGTTCTCTCAACTGGATCCACATGTAGTACGTATAATCATTACCAAGGAAAAAAACAGCACTGGCTGGAGCTTCACTGATGGCTCAAAATCATTCCATTCGAACTGTACTACGACTTACTGCAGTGGAGCGGTAGAAAGGTCGCCTGTTCAAAATCTCGCTCTGTCCGAGTCATGTGTCATCGTGTTCTTGGGCAAGGTACTTCATCCACTTTGCCTCCAGTGGTTGGTCGGAGGGGGTCGTAGGCGCAACATGGCAGCCTTGCTTCCGACGGACTGCCCCAGCGCAGCTGCAGCTACGTAATGTAGTTTACCACCACTGGTGTGTGAAAACATTAGGTAAATGAGTTGTCACCGTAAGCACGTTGAGTGCCTGAGGTAGGTAGAAAAGTGCTGTATTTGTGCAAAGTCCATTTACTATATTGCATAATTAAGGTCATTTAGCTGGGACAAGGTCACAGCCTCTCTGTATTATATTACTGCACCTCACTCAGTCTGTTTAGTGACCTTGGCAGATTTATAATACACATTTTCTAGCGTGGTTTGGTTTGACAATTTTGCATGAGATAACGAAAGAACATGTTTGCAAATAATAATTTATTTTCTTCATCCTGTCTTAGGATCTTTTAAAACTGGTCTTTGATCTCATTCTAACCCAGAAACATTTGTTTCAAATGATGAGTATGAGATGAGGGAAGGTTATTTTGAAGGTTAGTGAGTTGGGGGGGGGGGCACTCTTTAGCAGGTAAACTGCATGCTCTATTGGGTTTCGGTGCTCCAATTACCATTTTAAGTCTTGAAATGTGAAACCTTTCTCCTGCTCTCACATGATTAACGAGAAGGTTAAGAAAAGAAGGTGCTGTCTTTGATTCATTGTTTGCAAACAGTGCTTAAGCGGGTTGCACACTTAGTGATAATTGGGCCCAATTCCTTACAGTCAAAGTCAGCAAAAGCCCGGTTATTAAATATTTTCTATCAGAGTATCCTGATCAATTTTCCTTTTGTGTATGTGGTGAGTTACTGAATTTTGCTTCCTGATTAGTTCAGAAAACGCTTGAGGCTGACAACAAAAAAGCTCGTACCTTTTTGTGTGGTGTGTATAGTTGTCAAAAGACGTCAAAAAGGCAATCAAGACCATTTGCAACTGCATTATAGCTTTCAGTTGAATTACCCTCACTTCTTTTTCATCTTCCACTACTGCTAGTACTTAGGCAATCCTTCACTCATGACCTAATCATAATGGACCAGGTAGAACTCTAATTTTTCAAATAAAAATAGTATAGGAACACGATGCTGTAGGCCTACTGCTAGTTACAACATTGCTGTGTAGAGGTCAAATAACAAAAATGTCTTACATGTCCAATCCTGAGAAGCTGTCTGTCCAGTGATGTCTGACAATGTCTAAAAATATTTAGTCACAAATTGGTTGTTTTTATAAAGGCCTTTCTCATTTTTGTCACATGACACATGGGGATATTTTTGTGTTTTGTTGCTCAGATTGGAGGATGGTGTTGCATTTTGTTGTTTTTTCAAATCTTCATTACAAAAATCTGACTTCCTCACTATATTTTTTATAATTTTATCAATGCAACAGTAATCAGAGAAAAAAAATCTTCAGTTGAGTGGGAAATAAAATTGTATCCAATTTTTTCATTAATCGGATAACCAATTAAATAATTAATTCTGAAAGTATTCGATGGTGACAGCCATATCGCTATGGCATAATTTCAAAAAACAGATCAATGTCATAAATAAATGTTGTCACAAACTCAGAATAACAGAGTATTGTTTTCAACTGACCATATTTTGCAAAAATTCATTGAAACAAGGTAGTTCATTACTGGCGGTGTCCTGATTTGTTGCTTTTCCTTTGTACATTCATTTGAAAAATCCTGTCCTCGCGTTTATTGCACCAATGTGGTAATTGCTTTTGAGGGTGGGATAACTAACATTATTAATTAATTATTTTTTCTTTAAACCACTCAAAATGCTATAAACCATAGGTTTAACATCCATCAAAAAAGTGTGGATTATAATGAGTGTGTGTTTTTCCAATCCAGGACAATAAACATACGCATCGTAATTATTTTGAAATTTAACATGATTATGTAATAAGCGTGAAGTTTCAACTCCCTTGTGTGTGTTTTTTTTTTAATCAATGCTTTCTCCTTTGATTTCACAAAGAAATCATCGAAAAAGTCCCACATAGGTACAATGTGTGCACAAGGGTTAATGGCTCATGTGGCATTATGCTTTCTGGTGACTGTTAACGTTCACTACTTTTGTTGACGCCTCATAGATATACATTGAGGGAGGTAACCATATATGGGCTAATGACTACTTTTCGCACAGCACTACAAAATGGCCAACTATCTTATTCAAAGAGCTAACATTATCCAACGACATCCCCGTATGTACCTTACTCAACGGTACCTACAGTATTTAAGTATATGTAAGGAAGCCATTCAACTGTAACCAATTTAACTTAAATACATACAAGACTATTACAGAACAGAGAACAAACAACAAGTAACATTAAAACCAAAACCCCTATTTACTATAAATAAAGCCATTAGATGCTTTTAGTTATTTCCAAATGCAGCTAGGTATGCTGAGAAAGTCCTTCTCATGTCTGGAAAGTATGCCTCTTGTTAACAGAAGCTCAGTGTAAATGTGTTTCTTTTCTGTTTTTTTTGTTCCAACAGCAAATACAGTTGATGGAACAGAAACAAGAATTCAACAAGCATGCCGTCAGGGCCGTCCCACGATCTCTTTCTCGCTCCATCTCTCAGTCGTCTGTTGACAGCTACAATTCTGGTGCGGGAACCAAAATCTAAGCTCCTCCTACATTTTTGTGAGATTTTCCAGCACAGCATGGTCCAGTATTTTTCATGAAAAAAGAGCCCTTTTATTCATTTTATACTTGTACTTTATGTTTAAATGGCCTTTGTTTCTGAATGGTTAGTTTCAAATGATTGTGAATTGTCTTATTTAGAATCTACCGTGTTATGACCACTTGTATGTGGGCCTTTGTTGTGTTGTGTGTTGCGCAGCGGACAGTGCCGGCTCCAAGGAAGAGGTCTCACCGAGAAACAAGGTCCAAATGACGTCCAAGGGCGTTTCAGACTTTTGCATTAAAAACATCAAACAGGCTGCATTTGGACGTCACGAAATTTGCATTGCGGAGCAAGGTGAGGAGAAGACGCCTGCCACACAAATACCCATTCACTCACTCGGTCATACATGCCCACAGACACTTGCTCACCCATTCACACATTTACACGCACTTAATCTCACTCATAGCTAATGCGCAACTGATCTCACACACACGCATTCTTGGTATTATGCGTGTGTGTTACATTTCATTTTTAGAGATGCCCGCTTTGATGGTTCTGAGGAAGAAGGTTGGGGGGGAGAAACCTCTGGCAGGAGCTAAGGTGGTTGGCTGCACACACATCACCGCACAGACAGCCGTAAGTACCCTTTGACCAAAAAGCCATGTCTCCACCGACTCAAGAAACGACTCATGCTGAAGATGTGAAGTATCCATCTTCCGAAAAAAAAGTGCACTTGAACTGGGACTTTTCAACTGGGAGGTCCGAGATGTAAAGTCTGTATCCATCCATCCATCCATCCATCCATCCATCCATCCATCCATCCATCCATCCATCCATCCATCTCCAATTTATGGAAACAGCCTTCTTGTTTGTTTCCATTCACCCAGAATGCGTTGAATTTGAGTATATCCGATTTCCCATCTTCCACAAAGGCAGAAAAAGCCGCTGATCGCTGTCGGGAATTGAAGTCACCAGCAGCCATCTTATGTTGCCACTCACAAAGCTTTCCTAACCTAATTTGAATATAATGATTTTCTGCTGCGTCTTAACAGTATTTATTATCAGACGTTATTCCGGGGGGGCATTGTTAATGCATTCATTTATATATCCGCATATCCAACTCAATAATGTTTCGTAGACAAAAGTGCACAGTTATAACAATTGAGAAAAAATATTTTTGGGGAACAGAACACTCTAAAATTAAAGGCCCATATCCAGCTCATGAATGTTAGTAAATTATTTTTTAAATGATTTTTTGCGTTCCTTTTTTTCATATTTATTTTATTGTCTGTTTTGTTGCAGTGTTAATATTCACTGTCAAAAACAAGTGCCATTTGTTTTCTTTTTTGTGTGGAGGTGAGAACAGATTACTTTCATTTCAATCAATTCTTATGGAATATTTGATTTGATATACAGTGCAATAATGACTTAGAATTTTAATCCATTTGATGGTGAAGGTCTTAACTCAAACCATTTAACCAACTCAAATATTTTTTTGACCAACTCATTTTATGATATTGAAATAAGTCTGATGTATGTGTGCGTGTCCAGGTTCTGATTGAGACTCTGTCAGTTTTGGGCGCTCAGTGTCGTTGGGCTGCCTGCAACATCTTTTCCACCCAGAATGCCGTAGCTGCGGCCCTGGCCGAAGGAGGTACAACACGCTTCTTGGACACTTCCCTCTTTAGGTTTTTTCACCCCTGTTAAAAATGCACCTCCCCTGGTCAACTCAGGCACATCTGTGTTTGCATGGAGAGGGGAGTCAGAGGAGGACTTCTGGTGGTGCATCAACCAATGTGTTGCTGCTGAGATTTGGGAACCCAATGTGGTACAACAGACACTTTTAAAAATGTCCTTATCAAAATAAACCTCAGAAATAGATTTGAAGCTTTTTAATACTTGCTTATTTGAAGTATAAATAAGCCTATACATCATCTCTATTTCATGTAATCTAAATGACTTATTTATTGGTTTTTTTTGTATTCATTATCTTTGGGCTTTGTATTTAATTATATAAAAAAAAAATGTAATTTGTCTTTAGGTTTAACATTTTTATCTTTATTTTTTATGGCCATATTACAATTAATTACTACATTTTAGTATTTTTTTTTAGTATTCAAATGTCAAATAGTATTCAAAATTTCAAATGATACTTTTTAAACATCTCAGAATAGTGCTTCTTGGTGTTTTTTCATATACAGTAAATGTATTCATATTTCAACAAAATATCTTCCTATAAAATGCCTGACCAGTGTTTTAGACAGTCCTTGTTGTGATTTAGGTATTTGCTATTTTGATATCTTATAGCATTTTATGACAGTACCAATAAAATTACTATTTATATTTGAACAAAATTTGATAGTCTCATTTAAGTTTCATTCATCACAAGGGGCTTTGTTAAGGTCTACTGCCACTCTGTGGTGATTTTGAAAAATCACATGGGAGAGGTCTGTCGTAGTCAGGATGGCCGAGCGGTCTAAGGCGCTGCGTTCAGGTCGCAGTCTCCCCTGGAGGCGTGGGTTCGAATCCCACTTCTGACAATCTTTATGTTGAAAAATAAACTCTAGCAATTCGTCAGTCGACACAGATAAGAAAACTCAACGTGTGACGACATTCGACCTTTAATAAACATTTATTTGCAAACCATCACCTAAGCCACTAAAGTTGGGATGACATAGCGGTTGTGGGTTCAGCTCGGAGTCTTCCCTCGGGACGTTGCTTAGCTTTTGCTATTTGTTTTGCATTTTGATTAAAATTGGTAGGGAGATGTCCAAAGTGGTGGCGCTGTTCTGACTTGGATCAGTATGTTGGATCACCTCTAGGTCCGCAAAGAGTTGCCATGATACCATTTATAACAAACTGTATTGCCTTATTTCAGTCGTTATTCTTCAAATAAGAAAATCATATGAATGAAAGTGTCAGAAGTGGGATTCGAACCCACGCCTCCAGGGGAGACTGCGACCTGAACGCAGCGCCTTAGACCGCTCGGCCATCCTGACCGCTGAAATTTATAACAATCATAACAAAAAAAAAAACACGTGCTAAGTGCTAAGCTATGAGAACCAATATGCAAACGTGTATGAAGTGAGAATGCCTCTGGTGAATCCAAAATTTTATTTTAATTTCACTTTCACATCAGCTGCAACTCCAACAAAGCATATTACACAACACACCACTAAACCCTCCACCTGTACAGATTAACAAAAAAAATCTTTAAAGATCTCTGAAGGGGCAAATATACAGTTACATCATTTACCATGTTAGCTTTAGCTTACTTTATTTCTTAATGCAAAGCATTTCTGTCTTCTGCGGCTAGATTTTAGATGATGGTGGCGATCTGACCCACTGGATCTTCAAGAAGTACCCCAGCTTGTTCAAGAACATACGAGGCATCGTCGAGGAAAGTGTCACGGGAGTTTATCGGTCAGTTTAAGTCATTGACAGTAAACACCTACTATTCCTGACCTGTGAATAATTGAGGCGTCCATCCAAAGTCATAACTGCTCCAAAGTCATAACACTCTCAAGTCAAAGTACTAGTGTTAGCCCTGGACGTGGTTGGAGGTTGAACGCCTATTTTTGCATCAGCTTGTACCAGCTGTCCAAAGCCGGCAAGTTGTGTGTTCCCGCCATGAACGTCAACGACTCGGTGACCAAGCAGAAGTTTGACAACCTCTACTGTTGCAAGGAATCCATATTGGATGGGTGAGCGGTCATTTTTGGAACACACATACAAACACACATATATTGATACACACACAGGTGAGTGCGCTGTTTCCAGGTTGAAGAGAACTACGGACGTGATGTTCGGTGGCAAGCAGGTTCTGGTGTGTGGATACGGTGAGGTCAGTGGAGATGAGCTTGTGTGTTAGGCTCGAAAAGTGGGCGGGCCCCGAAGATCCAGCCTATTCATTTGTGTCCATTGTTGTGTCCATTTAGTCTCAGCAAGACAGCAAAGTTAATTGCATCCCACGCAAACACATGAGACGTGATTGGAAAGGCCAAGATGTCCTCAACTGAGCATACTAGGACTAAGTACGGTTGCTCGAATGACGAAATAATATAGACCAAAACCGAAATGTCCACTGCAGTGGACACAAATGAATAGGATGTGTCTCAGGAATACAGTATATGTGATGTGTGTATTGCTGGAATTGGGCCAAAACCTCATTAGTCATATTTTCGTGAATTTCATTTTTTTTTTTTTCAAATAATGTATACTATTACTCAGTTCACACATGTAGGTGTTTTTATTCATTTATTTATTCATAAAATATGACCCTAATTTGGCCCATCTAAAGTGTTAAAACCAGCTGGCTAACTTTCACAATGCGATAATAGGTGCAGAAATTTTCCACTTTGGGTGTCTCTTGAAAAGTTTTTTTTTTTTTTTTTAATTTAAGGATACAAGGAACAGATCATTCCATGCTTGTAACTCAAATAGCTCATAATTCAAATCCAGCTTTCCCCACTAAAATGAATATTATCATTTAATATTATCATTCCATTCAAAAGGCAATAGACTAACATAAAGTTGCTGAAACCTGAAACTTTTTTTTTTGCCAAATAAAGGGATTAACCAATTACGATTTATAATTGATCTAATTGTTCTTTTTATAATCTCACCCAAAAATTTCAGAGAACAAAACCCCCAGTTATTTTAAATACATCACGTTGTTGTGGCCGATCAAAAGAAGGATATACAGCAACGACATGTAGCTTCAGTCATTTATTTTTTAAACACATGCAGTCGTAACCATTTACATTCTGCTGTATTTGAGACTAGTCTAAGTGCTGGCTACAACCTTTAGTTTCAATCCTCAGGCCGAATGGAGACAAATGTTTCTTATTTTTTCTTTGTCATTTGTCAAATAGTTAAAAATTCATATAAAAATAAAGCATTGTCCATCCTGTCTCTCGCATACTTGCTCAAATGTAGGTTGTTATCAAGTTTTGTTGGGCAAATCGCTACGGCTCGCTACTTTAGGGTCTTTGTGGCTTTTGTTAGCTGTGGCTGCCGTCACAGCTGGGTGCTTTGCATTTATGTGGTAGGCTTAATTTGAGCTCCTTCTTACAAATAAAGCACATTACGCTACCTTTATCAAAACTGCCATTGGTGCATTTTTTTAGGTTACATTGATCCTTCATCAGACCAACAACTCTCACCTGCTCTTCCATTTTCACATCTTCCTTCTGGTCCTGAACTTGCCCTGCAACCCATAAAAGGAGCCTATCAAATTATGCCAAACACAGTGACAGCCAAACTGTTGGTTTTTTTGTTTTTACAACTCCCAACAACTCAAGCACAACAAGCCAATGCATAAAAAAACGGATCTCATCAGCATACAGAAAGCATAAAGGTGGCGATCAAACATTAGTTTAATGCAATTAAAAAAAATGCTTTAACTATGAGTGTAATTAATTGATCACAATCTGTTAATCTGACACCTGTAAATTGTAATCCATTTTGCAACTTTCCCCAATGCTTATCTCAAATTTTACTTAACTGGTCATCATTTGGCACCAGATGGGCCGTGCCCCCACTTACAGAGGGTTGGGAATCTTTTCTCGCTCCAGGTTGGTAAAGGTTGCTGCGCCGCCCTGAAAGCATTGGGTGCTGTCATATACGTTACAGAGGTGGACCCCATCTGCGCCCTCCAAGCCTGGTATTCAAAACTATGAACACGGGCACACTTCCAGCCAAGTCCCAAGGAAATATCCTCAATTAATTGAATGCTTCTGGCTCATTTTTATAGCATGGATGGCTTCAGAGTGATCCAGTTGAGTGAGGTGGTTCGGCACATTGACATGATCATCACCTGTACAGGTACGCACGTACACCAATGCGAGGTTAGGCAAGCTTAATAATACTTCACATAGACTTAATATAACACACCACTGATTTCCTCGGGTTATGTATTTTTTTTCCATTTCAGAATTCCACAAATGTGCTTTATTGTTTTTCCACGCAGGTAACAAGCACGTGGTGGCCAGAGAACATCTGGACAAGATGAAGACAGGCTGCATTGTCTGCAACATGGGACACTCAAACACAGAGATAGATTTGGTAGGAAATAATATTTGGGCATGTTTTATATGTATACAGTATATATATACTATATGTGGATGAAAATATAGTAGAATCAACATGGTTCAGGTGAACATTAAATCTTATGTTGAGACCTAATGTAGAAATTACACAGAAAGTGCAAGGGTGATCAAATGTTGAATCAATATTTGCTTTTCAACCAAAAAGTGTCCCTCTTGAAACAAAAGCAATCACAATTAATGCAATGGAATTGTTATAAGATAATGATGAAAAAGTGATGACAGGCCTGTCCCACTTAAAATACCACCCATTCCTTGGCTGAAGGAGAAAAAAGAAGTGATGGGCAAACATAGATACAGCATTAATTTAACATTCAACTTTCGATGGTTTTAATTTAACCAAAATACAAACTATATTCAAAGGAATCTTTTCAACACATTTTCAATGTTGACAAAATAATGTTGACTGAACATCAATTTTTAGCCAATACTCCAAATCAACCTTCTTAACCCTATGTAATTCAATGTTGATTTTACACATTTTGCTATCTGGGTATGAAATGTATTGATGAGAGCAAATGGTGTTTTACAGAATGAAAAAATGCTGCCGTTGTCTGCAGGAATTAATTTTAAACAGCATTGAATAAAGAAACACTGCAGCATCCCCTGTCAAAATAAAGGTGGTCTCTTGAACCGAAGGTTCACAAATTTAACTTTTCCTTACTTGTGTGAACGCACCATATGAGTGAAAATTAAAAACGAACAGAAAATGCATTAAAGAAAAACAAAACAACACAAAATAAACAAACAAACAAACAAAAATGATTCATCAACTAATACCAATTTGTGTGGTTAGCACTTACGCCTCACAGTTAAGGGACCCAAGTTCAAATCCAGCTGCTTCCGGCCTTGTATGGAGTTGTTCTCCCCGAGCCCGCATTTCTTCAGCTGGAGTTGGGGATTGTTCTAAATGTGGGTTAGTTACTCGCCTCAGTCACTTACAAATTGTGTTACTTCCTTTTCTTTGCTCCTTCAAAATAAAGCACCAGCAATATTGCGGTAAAAATGTAACAAAGATACAAAAATAACAGCAAGATCATTTACAAACAGTCCCATTGCTATTGTTAATATTTTTTGATTACATCAGCAAGCACTGGTGATTCTGAAGGCCCTGGGCAGATTACATTGGCATGGCAACACATAGATGCTGAAATCTGGTTGGAAAAAAAAAAAAAAAAAAACATTCTGCAGAGAAAATAGACTGTTTTGTGTGTGTGTACCAAATCATTACGCAAAGTACAGTTTACTGAAATGTTCAAACCATTTTATGCAATCAATTTTGGGAAATAAATGGATGTCAGTGCTTCGTAATAGCTCTCTGCCAAATTCATACTTGTGTGAATTAAAAGTTGTTGTTTTTTTGTCAGGCGAGTCTGCGTACTGCTGAGCTGCGATGGGAACGCGTGAGACCTCAGGTGGATCACATCGTGTGGCCAGACGGAAAGAGAATCATCCTACTAGCCGAGGTGATAGCACCACTCCAGCCTATGACACCCAAGAACCAAAACCCCCACGTTGGTCGTGGTTGAATCTTTCCATCCATCTGTCCATCCGTTTGTTTTCCATAGCAAAGTTTCACGTCTCTATTATTCTCACTTCAGGGTCGTTTGCTGAATCTGAGCTGCTCTACCGTGCCCACTTTTGTGCTCTCCGTCACTGCCACCACTCAGGTTTGTAAAGTATATACAGTAACGTCAAGTTGAGCAGAGGCAGATGGTGGTGCTTGCATAGCTCTCCAAAAAAAAAAAAAAAGCAAAACTTGCTTGGTTCTTGCTGTTAAGTTTCCACGCCATAAACATAACACAAAAGACAAACATTAAAGCGTTAACATAGAAATGCTCAAATAAATCACATATTTTTGTCCTACAAAAATCTGCTAACTTGTTGGTATCAATCAGTTCAAAATGCAATCAACAGACTAGCATAAATTTGCTGAATAAAAGCATTTCTTTTTCACCAAACAGAAGTGTTTGCATGTTAAGAATGTTTGTAATATGAATGTTTTCAGTTAATATTTTGAAAATCTGCATTGTAGCAGTAGAATTTTTGATCTGCCTGATAATTGTTCAGGCTCTGGCTCTCATTGAGCTGTACAACGCTCCAGAAGGA
The DNA here is from genome assembly GCF_059441005.1 of Hippichthys cyanospilos. Taxonomy (NCBI): domain Eukaryota; kingdom Metazoa; phylum Chordata; class Actinopteri; order Syngnathiformes; family Syngnathidae; genus Hippichthys; species Hippichthys cyanospilos. The sequence goes on from NC_142374.1 coordinate 12,139,382, forward strand.
CGTTACAAGAGAGACGTCTACCTGCTGCCAAAAAAGATGGGCAAGTTCTTTCAAAGTAATTGATACTGATATTAACACAAAACCTCCCAAGCTTAAAACTGAAATGTTTATTTTCACAGATGAATTTGTGGCCAGTCTTCACCTCCCTGACTTTGACGCTCACCTCACCGAGCTGACTGACGAACAGACCAAATATCTGGGCATCGGCAAGCATGGGCCCTTTAAACCTAACTATTACAGGTGACTGGTGACACACACACACACACACACACACACACACACACACACACACACACACACACACACACTCTCTTGTTACATTTTTATTACTTTTTATGGCCCATTATATATATATATATATATATATATATATATATATATATATATATATATATATATATATATATATATATATATATATATATATATATATATATATATATATATATATATATATATATATATATATATATATATATATATATTTATTTATTTTTTTATGCAGGTATTGACCCTCCGGACTCCGAAGACGAGCTTTTAATTTGATCTAATGATATGTCTGAATCTGAACCGACTATAAACACGGTTGGCTAGTATTCACTGTATAGCTGCACAGTCTTTTAACAGAATCTAAATGTCTGTAAGTTTAGCACAATGCACTCTTGTAGATATGATAGTAAAGATTACAAATATACTGTTTCTATAGTTTTTCCTTGAGAGAAAATGTGTTGCTTTCATCACATACATGGGGCATGTGTAAGTTTCGCATGTTTGAATTTCTGTGTGACAGCGTAGTCTGGGTATTGCTTGAAATGGCTCTGGTGGTTTACACAGATGATCTAGCAGACATGGGCGGAGAGTTTCTGGTGTGATTATTTAAATTAGCTTAACCGCAAAATCCAGTGATTATACTACAGTATTTTTTAGATAAAATTAAACACATACTTCAGTATTAATAGTGAAGTCTGTGACTTTAAAAAGTCAAGTTTCCATAAAACATCACCTTAAACATGCAAGTTATTAGAAAAGCCAAACACGAAAACAACCCCGCCCCTAAAAGAAAAAGAACGGTCACATGACTCAAATGCTCGTATTAAAAGCTTTCGTTCATCACTGAGCCGACTGTCTGGAAATTGGGTTACACCAGCTCAGTTTTCATATCTTTCTGCAGCCTCATTTATCATACATATCCAAAAGCGGCCTAACACCATTAAGTCCGGCACAGGGTCGGGAGCTTCTGCATGTGGGAAATTACATTACTGCTGATTTTCTTTTAGCCCCTTTGACGCACTTCTAAAAACAAGATGACTACCGGGTTTGGGGTTAATGTTGGGTTCGAGTTAAATCACGTGAGATCATCATCTGCTGCTGCTCTCCTTTGTTGAATTATTGTCTGTGATAACGAACCTCTACTAACACTTTTGCACTAATTCTGGATTACTCTAATCCAGAGTCCTTGTGGTCTTAGTGCATTCAATGTCTGACATTACAGTATAGTGTTAATACGAGTGCACACAAAGGTCATAGAATGGTCATTAGGGCTTTATGCTGCCAATTAACTTTAACGATGCCACTGACACGCTTGCATTACCATTATGCATATGCATACACGTGCCAATGTCCAGTTGATAATGAACGGGTTAGTAAAGCACTTTAACAGATGGTCACTTGAGCCTGTGTTCTGTGGTAGCACAAAGTATCAAGATTTAGTGCGTGTGTGTGTGTGTGTGTCCTTGTCTCTTCCCTATCAGGGATTCACCTTAAAGCGCTTTTGATGCATGACTACACATGCTAATCACTTGTAGCAGCTGTCCACCGACCTCTTTGTTGTCCTCTTCATTGGTTGGTAGAGGTGCGCCAGAAAAAAACAATAAAAAAAAAAAAAATCAGGACCCTCATTTACTACAAATCTAGATAAAATGTTCCAAAATTGATTTTATGAATAAATAAAACCGAATCTACTTCCTGCAGGCTTTGTGAAACTACGTGGATGACAGAGGAAAATGCACAAAAAAAATCACTTCATTCCATACATTGCTTGAAAATCATTGATATAAACTATAGATGGGTCTTTAATGGTCGCGCGGATGAACCGCAGCTCGACTTTGCCTGGCAGCTTGGTGTGACGTCATCTTAATTTGCATATCCAGATCTACGAATGCAAAGGATCAGATCCACGAATCCAAAGGAGAGATTCATGCAAACACGTCAAGTCGTGTCTCGCGGGGTCATAGTCGTACAAACAACAGTTGTATTGAAAAATCCTTGCACTTGCAAGTTTTCAATTCAAAACTCAACACAGTTTAGTCGTACTCATACGAGCCGTTAAACATGCACGCGTCTTTTTGACAGCGATTTTACACCATACACTTTTGGCTGCAGTGTGACCCAAACCTTATTTTCTTGAGTCCCGCGGAGGGCCAAGATGTGCGAATTAGATTATTGAGAAAGTTTATTGTCAGACCTCCACAGATAGTTGATTTGAAGTTGGCAAAGGCTGTGACGTGGACACTCGGAGACTGCCGTTTCCTCTAACAGAAAAACTAATGTCCTCCAGTTGTTGTCGTGATGTTTTGAGACTCCAGGACACTCAGGAGGGAGACGGTATCTGTAAAGCCCTCGTTGATGTGCTTGTAGTCACTCACAATCCCTTGCAGTGAATTATATGTTGGGTATGTTTTCACCAATCACCTGTCCAAGAAAAAGCATGATTACGTGGAAATCTGATGCCAACTCTCCATCGGTTATTTGGCAAGTCTAGAACCACCGGATCCTTCCAAGCCACCAGAGTGAGTTCTACCATTGCCAAACGCCGCGAGAGAGCCGCCTGGCCGGGCCAGGCCAGGCCAGGCCAGGCCATCCTGACCCGTGTGACGGCACGGTGTCATGTTGCATCGTCTCAGACATCCAGCGCCAGTCTCCACAGCAACAACAAACTCTGATAGCTACACAGGACGGCGCAATCGATCAGCCTGGCAGTTTATCATTCGATGCCCTGCCTGAGGTCACCGGGCGTAGATACCAACCTGAGCTAAAAGAAAACAAACGCGAGGATGCATGTCCATCTTGTCCTATATTGGCACCACACATGACTGCTTGAGACACACAAAGCAAAAATGTGCTAGTGCCAAAATGGGCAAAGTAGAGCAGACGCAACTTGGCCAATCCCAGACAAAAGGATTGGGATGGAGGTTCTGTCTCGACTCTGTTTATGGCTCGTTGATAATTCACTGATAGCTGAGACAGTGAATATTACCAGTGCCATACACAGAAAAGGAGGAGCATCATTTTCTTCTGATTGTTATTTCCTCATAAGGATGACGGTTAGGGGAAACATACTGGAGTAAAAGTATAGTGGAGGATATGGACATATACGGCGACATGTACGGTGACTCTTTATTGCTATGAGTATGGTTGCAATTACAAAAAATTTTAATGTTATTCATCTACGTCCTGTAGATCATGGCGTCCATAAGAAAAAGAACGGAAATGACCGTGGAAGAGTGACGGTGAAACGCATCCGATTGAGCCTAGCGGGAGACGTTCGGAGTCGGAAAGATTCAAATCTATGAGACTTTGAAAAACAAGGAATTCATTCCTGCTAAGTATGTGTGTGTACCAAATCATGATGCAGAGTACAGTTTTTTTTCATGAATAATTAATGCTAATGTTTTTAAGTCGTCAGCTTCATTCAGATTTCATTGACCAAATCTCAAAATGTAACAGTTTTAGAAGAAATACATATAATAAATAACTCAAAAGTCCACTTTTCCAAATGTTGTATATATATATCACATCAGGTCTGCCTCTCAGATTGATTCTGGCTGTGGGCAATGATGTGCTAAGTGATTTTTGAGATGATCCAAATGGCTCCCAAAGCGGGGTCTCGTCTTCCCGTTTCCGGGCGAGATCAATAGTGTAAAAAGCTTGAGAAGGACAGCATGTGAGAGGGAGAGCGAGAGAGAGAGAGAGAGAGAGAGAGAGAGAGAGAGAGAGAGAAAGAGAGAGAGAGCAAGGGAGAGGGAGAGGGAGAGAGAGAGAGAGAGAGGGAGAAAGATGGCATCTTGCTTGCTATTTGTGCTGAGTGATAATCACATTTTCTGCAAAGAACCTGATGATGATGATGAGTGGTTGTGTCATTCTAACGTTTGATCAAGAGGGGAATAAAATGTATTCGTCCTCCTAATCAAGGCGAGAGTGGATGGTCCAACAAAAAAACTGAATATCATCATCCATAATTGGGCAGTGTAGTGCTCAGTGCGCGTATGCATCACAGTTAAGTGGTTCTGGGTTTGAGTTTCTCCTGTGCGGAGGCTTCCTCTCACCTTCCCAAAACATGTATGTTCGGCCTCTCGTAAACTCAAAATTGTCGGTGGCAGTGACCGTGAGCATGATTGATTCTTCTATCTGTGCAATTAGCTGCCGACCAATCCAGGGTGTGCCCCAAAGAGGCTCCAGCTCACCCTTCACCCTGATGGAGATGGATAGAGCTTCACAATCGGATGTTTACAAAATGACAAATGACATCATCATTAGCTGATTTGTCGACATTCTTACCTTGCATGGATCCTGAATCCTCATTGCAGACCCGCAAAAAAGTTGAATGCCTTTAAGGTTGCTTTTAAGAGTGGAGCAGATGACTTGTGTGTGGTCCAGAGGATTTGCTTGTGAGGGAGCAATTAGCTACTAAGCATCTTATTCCAGTGGAAGCATCGTAATCCACGCCAGCCCTCCTCCTTCTGCAACTCCTGAACATACTGTATACTCTATTTGCTGTGTACCTTTTACAATCACTCCAAAATGCACCCACAAAAAACACGTTGCCTTCAATTTGAGGATAGAGTCAGACACCTTTGCGCATTTAATGCAATTACATTTTCAAACTGTGCATAGTATTACAGTTGATTGATGTTTGTATTCGGGAGATAAGCATAATTCACTTGTATTCGTCTTTTAAATGATGCAATAGGTGTTTTGGTAATGTTTTAGGACTTTATTATAATTGATGAGCAATTTTTTTCTCACATTTATGTCCGATATGCTTTTGATGCAATCATTATTTCTGATGTACAGTTATGTTTCTAAGTTTAAGCGTAATGTTAAAAATGTGGGTGTTTCTTGCTCATTTTGGGGGGTGCTAAGGCGCCCTTAATTCGAATCCCTGTGTTAACATTTTAGAGCTTATTTGGTTAATTTATCATTAATTTATGGCATTTTGAACAAGCTAGTGTGTTGTGTAGTGTTATTTAATGGCTGGGATCTCACCTCTCACCACTGTTCCGAGAATCTCCCCTTGTTCAAACTACAATGGCTTCCATTAATTCTAAATAAACTTTTTAGCGTTAAAACATTTGCCTTGTTAAAAACAAAAACAAAAAAACCCATCATCTATGAAGCTTGTGTGACGTCCTCTTGGCGACCGGTTACCGAGCTTTGTTCTCCAGCAAAGTTTCTCTGACCACGCCGTCCTCTGGTCCTCGTTATGCATCCTTCCTAGTACCCCTCACCTGCTGTCTCGTTGATCATTAGACGGATTGTACCGTGTTTGGGGGCGGGGGGTGGAGAGGGTGTGTGTGTGTGTGTGCGTGCGTGTGTGTGTGTGTGTGTGTGTGTGTGTGTGTGTGTGTGTGTGTGTGAGAGAGAGAGAGAGAGAGAGAGAGAGAGAGAGAGAGGAGAGAGACAGACAGACAGGCAGACAGACAGACAGACAGACAGACAGACAGACGCGATGCGTTACTCGCCTTATCGCCCCTTTGAACTTTGTCTAATCGTACGTATGATAACTCACTACTGTACACATAGTTTTTGATCAATTGTCAAGAAAGACACCAAGTACCCTTTTCGTTTTGAAAACCCTTTAGTAAAAATAAATTTATCTATGCATCAATTTGCTACTACTTGCAAGTGATGGAAAAAAATCTAATCGTTGAAAAAAAAGTTTTTTTTTAAATTTTATTTTCAGTGTGAGCGTAGGTGGTTTGTGTTTTCATTAACTTACCGTTTCCGTTTGAGTGTTGGAGGTAAATGAAGAATGATCATAGCAAAACTGCACGATTGTCTAACAATGCTGCATGTAAACCGAACCCTGATTAGACTCAAGATATACTGAATATTTTAAATTATATTTGCGAAGGCAATGTCACTGTATAGAACAGCACTAACATGAAAAATATGCTCCATTATTATTTCGATCATTGACTAAGAATCCGCAGCTACTGTCAACAGTATAAATCGTGTGCAGTCGATTACCAAAGACACTACATTTAGTACTCTTCAGAGTTGCCCCCCCCAAAAAAAAAAAAAAAACTTTACAAGAACAATGCTCATTTACCGTTACAATTGTGATTGTACGGCGTCGCAAGTGCTCAGTAAGGCCCTCTAGTGGACACAAGGCATTTAACACTACAAACCTCCTCGGTTTACTACGGGATTTCGCAATTGAAACGACTTTTAATCTGAATTCGAATGCAAATCGAAACACGCCGTATTCCAAACGTTATCACTAACCTAGAGTAACATTGAGTAGGATCGTCTTGAACGAATTTTAAAGTCACATTACACGATCCAAGATCTAACACTTCCAAGACCACAGATTTAAAACGGTCTAATGGAAAATGGCTTGGCAGCTAATTTCTAGCTCTTTAAAACGATATCAGTTTAAACCACGCAACGAATAAGTTACCTAGCTATCCAACAAGCACTTATTTGCATTACCGCTAACTTTCTGACAAAGTAGCTATAGACTTTTAAAATGACTTAAATTTGCCAGCTGATCAACAATTGAATGAACAATGAATAAATTATTTAACTGTACCTAAACTGCGCAATATTGGAAACATAATGAAGGCACCATTTTCAACTAATTTAGGTTAAGGTACCTAAAAAATGGACTCGATCGGGACCATGTAAAACTGCGGACAAGTCACAGACAAAGCACACACCTTTATATATCCAAATCTCTCCCTGCACATCATGAAACAATAACAGATTGGCTTCTTTTTCTTTTTGTGTTTAATTCTTTCAAGTTACAAGGGAAGCACATTTATTACCTCTTGTTAAAAATGAAAAGATGGAATATCTGGACTGGTATCTTTAACCAAGGATCTTTAAAGGCAAACAAATTCAAACTATAGGTATAAAATACATATTGTTAAGAAAAAAAAGAACAACAACAACAAGCAAACAGATTGCATTTCTTATTGAGAGCATCTTCCCACACCAAATAATAAAATAATGGCTTGCTTGCACACAAATAAGGATTATCTTGAGCCAAGTCAGCAAATGCCCGTTTATCAGATGTCACTAAAAGATTATCGTAAGCCATTATTTTGTAGCGTGGAGCTCGTTAAGTGATTTTCCTTACCAATCTGCTTTGTGAATCATTTTTTGTAACTTAATTTTTATTATCATGGGAATTAAGCAGAGTTGTTAGTAACACTGTCATTTCCAGTGTCAAGTTTAGAAGACATTTGTGCTACGCTGTTGGGCCATTGTGTTGGATTTTTGGGCTGAACAATTTAGACTTTTTATAATCTCCCAAAATGATACAAAAATAGAGATAAAGATAGCAAAATTCTTGATTGAGCCTGGTAAAATAAAGTCAATATTCAAATAAGGCAAAGTCAAATAAAAGCTGCACTCAAAACAAAACAGTACATGTATAGTGTTTGACTTGAGTATGCCTACCGTTTCTGAGGGTATATCAATTTTTTTTATTCATCCTAACGTGACAAGTCATTAAAAAAAAAAGCAAATGACCAAAGGAAGTATTGTTGGAATGTTCGATGGCTTTCGGGTAGGAAAAAAAGAGCACTTCAGTTGGACAACTTAAGATTTTACAATTTGCATATAAGTGATTGAAACGAGCCAAGTCCTAGGCCTCGTCTTCACAGGAATCCAAACATCTAAAAGTGTTCTATTAAACTGATGTTTGGAGTCGCTGCCTGCGATAAAAGAACCAAACATTATCCCTACACAAGTCAAACAACTAGTATAGTAGGTACAAGCAATAGGCAACAATGAAACAAGCACCTCCAGAATACCGCGGCCAGCCTGTTCTCGCGAGACTCTAACTGGAAATTGTACCTCAAAATATTGCATCGTTTATCGATGGAGGGCAAACTGATCCCAACATGGCCGATATGCTATATTGAATAATGCCACAGAAATATGTTATCATCATTTCAAGGATTTTCACAAATAGGTATGGTCCTATTAAGGTAACACAATAAAAAAATACTTTCTGGTTCATGGAGGATGGATTTTTTTTTTTTTTCCCCATGGTAGCTTTGGCATTATTCTGCTAACTATCTAGTTTACCAACTAACGAGGTGGATAGCTGGTTAATGAGTAATTAACTTGCTACCTACCAAACCAAACCAAATATCTAGTTTGATAACCATTTGACTTTCTAACCAACCCAGCCATCCAATGTGCCTAAAAACCACAACTGCTTGCTAAACTGCCAAAGTGACTACTGCATGGACTTGAGTATTTTTTTTTTTTTATATATATAAATGCCCATCTTCAACATAGTTTTCATACAAATTCCAACTAAATTCTCATGAGAGCTGGATCCGTGTCTGGCCAGGCCCTGGAATCCCCCCACCCACACCAAATACTACACAACTTGAACTTTGTGTTGTGCCACATCAATACACTAAAGACACTGAAGAGAATAACAACGGCTTTCCTAAAACGGAGAGGAAGAACAGAATGCCGGGAGAACAGACGGCGTCTCCTCTGATTCCCGCTGATCGTCAGGATTACATTCACACACTCACTGCGGCTGTTTTGTTGGATTTTTCCACCGCTTCTGCAGTCCAAATTGGAAGATGAGGAACAAGGTGAAAAATCGCACGGTTTATTCCCGCTTCCTCAGTCCGGACTCCCAACGATAAAACCTAGAGCAAGGTGAGCCGTCCATCAAGGCAGCCATAAAAATCTCGCTGTAAAAAATAAGTCTACTTTAAATAAGAACTACAACTCCATGTCCTGCGCCTCGTCCTCGGAAAAGTCCGACATGGAGCTCTCTGAGGAGGAGTCGCCGCCACCCTCCTCCTGCTCCTTTAGCGCTTCCTCCGTGGCATACTTCTGGATATACTCTGCCAAAAACAGACAAGCGGGCGTTAGGCAGGGGATTTAGGCAAGTATCATAGGGACACCCGATCACAGAAAACTGTATCGTAGGATCCTGCTTCATCGTGATTCGTGTTTTTGGTTTGCCGCCGACTATTGTGTGAATGCCGAAGCATTTGTTGCATCGTCGTATAGTGTCGCGTGAGACCTTTGATCTTGTGTTTGTAATCCTCCGGTCGATGAAGGTACATGGCGGCGGCGTCCCCATTCAGAGGGTCGATGGGGTTGGGGTAGGCCAGCAGTTGGGGCAGGAAGGACTCAAAAATGTTGGTGAGGTCTGGAAATTGAAATGTAGAGGACAAAGCCAGAGAAGCATGTGTTTGGCTGTCACGTCACTCTGCAAATGCAATATCTTTGTCTTTTGTTTTATCCTTGTATTTCACATGAGTTTGTTCTAATTGACCTGACTGAACTCATTTGACCTTTCTCAAAAGGACATTTCAAAGTTTAGTTTTTTGTCCAGTTAAGGACTGTTTCCATGGATAATCAAGTTTAACAGTGTCTTTACTGCAAATTGGGAAAACTTGAAACTCAACGTCGACTCGCAAGCTAGTGGAGACGCTCGTTGCTCTCAAAGACAAAAAATTAATTGATTGCACTGCTGCCTCGACGATGCTACACAGCTTCCTGTCATGCTTTCGAAAAGCCTACTGAGAACATGATGTGTGGTTTGTCAAAAGGGAAACATCTGCACTGGCCTGACTGCCTTATTATGCTAACAATGGTTTAAGGAAGCCAAGTAAGAAATGTTTTTCTTATATATACATACATATATATGTGTGTGTGTATTCTATGCAGCACTACTAGTCTACACACAGTGTTTTGATCAAAACTGTGTCAGTGATGTATGAATAGAAACGCGAAACATTTTTATCCATCTCAGGGGGCGGCTATTTTGCCACTCGCTGTTGACAGTAACAGCCAATCATGGCTCAGCTTGTAAATGTCACTTGACCACACACAGAAACCTTGATTGGTCCTTCTCTTAGCAAATGTGATGCTGTTTTCAGTGTGCAGCAAGCCGCAAACTAGATGCCCCACGAGACAGATGAAATATGGGAGATTTTGCAGCTTAATTCTTATTGGACAAACAAAATAATAATCAAATGCTTGGACTAGTGGAGCAGAACAGAACATATGATTGCAAAACATTTTTTGACTTGGCTTTAAGAAGGGCTTCAAGTGTGTGAGAATGTTGGAGCACAAGCAACATACCATAGAGTGCTGTCCATGTCTGGTTAATGACGTCCAAACACACTGTTCCTGACCTGAGAGGACACACAACACAGTCAGCATGACGGGACATGTTACATTTTTACAACACTACAAAGAGGTTACAAAATACATGGGAACCTCTTTTTACACTGGTCCTGACATATAATTTTTTGGAAGATATGACCGGGAGTGCAAGTGAAGAGCAACGACTGACATGTTGGAGGTTGATGGAATTTTGTTCTGTGCCGATTTAATGTTTCTACCAGAAGACTCTATATCAAATTTCAAAAATTTGTGAATTACTACTATTGCTATATATACCCGTTTTTTTTTTTTTTTATAATTAAAACCAAAGGTCTCCGAAACTTTGACCAAAGTAGAGATTTGACTGGAATAACACTGTACATACAATATTGTGAGACAGAAATCACCGAGGCGTATCATGTGCTTCACTTTGCGCCTTTGCGTACCTACCTATTGTCATCCATGACAAGATTCAGCTTTTTTTCTTTTTTTTTTCTTTAGAAAAGTGGCTCAAAGGTGTGCTGTGGCTTGACGCAAAACTTAATGTGGTGTTTAATTTACCACTCTTACCCTTAACAAGCAGGCAAAACAAGAGTGGTATAAAAAGGATTGAAACACTTTTCAGTCATCCTTCATTTGACAAGCAGGAAAAGATCAAAGAGCATGTGAACGTGGCACCGCCTATTTCTAACAAACAAGCTAGTCGAGAAGAACTAGCCCTTTTGCTATGTGGTGCGACAAAATCCATCAGGAACAACGGCAATCTCTGCGTAATATTTTTCACATTTCAAAAAGCTAAGTATGCACATTTCATATCTTCCAATTTTGAGGATATTCCTTTACTGAAGTGGCTTGGAATAACTGTCCAGGCTGTGTATCATTCCTGTAAATGTGGCACATGGATAATTCAAAGCACTCCATTAGCGGGGAGTTCAGAGTAAAGCGGCAGCCTGCTGAATTTTGGGGGTTGCTTTATGATGGATCGGACGACATCACAAAAATTGAGCGGGAGATTGTTTACGTTCTGTCAGTTTACAATGATATAACTTTTCTTAGACTAATTAAACTGGTGCTGAATGAACGGCGCAAGCCATAACAGATGGACTTACGAAACTCTTTGAGGACGCAGGCTGGAATAACTCAACCTCAAAGCTGGTCGCTGTGTGCACAGACGGTGCTGCTGTTATCATTGGTGTGTACAACGCCATTGTGTTGAAACTAACATGCAATAAACTAAAGTAGAAGACAGTGGGGGTGACACTGAGGAGGACATTTAGGAAGGCAGTCTTTAAAGAGACCACAGAGTGAGTACCAAACACTATTTCCTGGTACTCATGTGAGGAACCCATTAAAAAAAAGAAAAATATGCGCACCCTTGAATACAGCATTTTTGACTACTTCAGTGTTAGTAATACAATACCACTGAAATGCATTGTTAAACTTGGACCCACTTCAAGTTCAAAAGGAATCAGACAACTGGACACTCATAGGACAATCAAAATCTACTCACGCTTCATCGATGTTAGGATGAAATATTTTGTTCATGAAACCTGTTTTAAAAAAAGTGGGGAATGGGGTGATTCTTAAATACGAGACAGTACTATTTAAAAACTGAAATTGCACAAATAACAATACACACCTATGGATGGAGATTTGAAGGGGTATTTGTCTGGTAGATCTACTCTGACCTTCCACACTCCTCCTTCATATGGTGCTAGAATGAGATAGAAAACAGGAATTCAAAATAGAATCAAGACAAAATTGTGCTTTACTTGTATATACGAGAAAATGGGCTTGAATTCATTCTTACTTCCGGCGGGTCCGTGGAATTTAACCACAAACTCATTCAGTCCACTCAAGATGGTGACCTCGTGTTTGCTCTCTATGCTGATGTCTGGTTGAGGAAATACATGACTGGACAAGAAGCGGACTTTTTTACTTGTACATGTTAAGTATGTAAACCAACAGCTGGCACTGTGAAAGGAAGATCAATAATGCAGCTCACACAAATTTGGGTGCCAAGAAGGTTTGAGGGTATTTTGCTTTTGCTGAAGCCGAAAATACACTGTATATATTTTTTTCACAACTGACTCAAGGTTTTAAGATAAGTGCTAATAAGCAAGTTATGACCCTAGTGATCATGTTGAAGTGCCCTCGAGCAAAACCTAGAACCCTCATTTTGTGTTTGCAGCAGCCTTCATAGGTATGTGAATGGGCAAACTTCAATGAGGCATTTTTCGTCTTTTCAAGCATGGGCATTACGCAAAAGACAGCAATTATTATTCTAGTGAACCTTCTAATATGCAAATCATGTTTCAAAATATCAGAATACTTGAAAATTGCAATGAACAATAGAATTTGGTAACATAAAAACGGTTAGTGTCACAGCACAAGATTTTAGTCAAAGTACATTACATATTAAATATTGATATTAAATATTGATATTAAATATTGATATTAAAAATCAATTGTAAAAAATATAAATTACAGCATGATATTGCCTTTGCCTGATTGGAGTCCAGCCTAGTTGAACAGGTCATGGGTGGAGAAAAATGGGTGTTATGTTTAACATGTGACATAACCAAAGTGCTACACGTTTTCTGAGCTAGGCAGTTCGAAAAAGAGTCATTTTATACATGGAGTTATAATGTATTTTTAATGATAATGTCCTCTTTGAGGGTGACAACTGACAGCATTGTCATGAATGTGTATCTGCATTATATATGAATCCCATTCCTCTTCGCCCAAACCACTATTAGGTACCCTATCTGGAGAAGTTCCAAATCATTATTTGTTTAATAATACGACAGAAACGTTAAAACAAAATCTACTGTCAAGAGAGCCTAATTATTACACCACAATTGTGTGCAGACTTCAACAACTGTATTTTGCTGATTAATGTTGTGTTTTAATCAGGTTTTGCTTAAACAAATAAAAATAAAAAATACAGATGCCTGCTGATCATTTCCAGACAACTATATATTTTTTTAATATACAGTGTGCTTAGCTGCTTGTCCTGTACTACTCAAATTGAGGACCCTGGGTGGATGATGTGGACAATGATCGTACAAACAGGCTGACCACTGGTTGGGACAAAAACATGCATAAAATGTATGCACACTGGAAGCTGTGCAGCCAGAAAAACAACAAAATGAATAAACAATCCAATTTCATGTAGCAAAGAGCAGGACTTGAGTTATTATAATGTAAATCAATGGTTCTTTGTCCAAGTGAGCAGCTTAGGTCCCCACAAAATTTAGCAAATCCTGACAAAAACACCTTTTGGGGCTTGTTAGTACATGTTGTTGATCCTCACATCAGCTGTGAGTTGTGGGTGACGGCCCGCCCTCTGCCATGTTCCGGATGGTAACAGAGTGACCAATCGGAGCGCAGGATATCGCTGCAGGACAAAAACAAAACAATTGTGCACACGTTGCCCATGAAACCCTTTTAACCTTAACGTACCCCAACAGCGGAAAAAATAGAGAATATGCGTACAAAAATAAATCTTCGTTTCACACACGTGTCCAGAAAATATTTATGCGACCGTACAAATCTAAGGGTAAATAAATCACATTTAAGGGATAGGCTGTGTTTTCAAGTAGACAAACTGTGACTATACAATAAATCTTACATTGAAAATATGCAGGTGGGAGGGAAACGACTGTTAAATCGCAATTACATCGCGATTGTTCGACTCCCACAAACCCCATTTGTGTTAGCATAGCCCTTGTTTGTTTTCTTTTAGCGAGAAAGCCTTCGTCAAAACCGCGAGAACAAACAAGTGTTTGACGGACACAAAACTACATCCCCAAAAGCAGCAAAGTCGATCCTTGCTGTCAACCAAATCTGCTGTCGAGCGGCTGCGGTTAGAAAGCGTGTGAAGACGACGTGTTTATTTTGGTTGCTTGTTTTACTCGCTTGACAACAACCTGAAGCTAACTCGGGACGTAGCCGCTAACGTACGGGAGATAACAGCGGTGCTAACGTTGGCTAATTGACCCAGTGGAAACAACATCGAACGTATACAAAACGACAGTAATTTATCCCAAAACAGATTTGGATAAGTAACGCGAATGCTCCTCAAAGCAGTGTCATTGATACAGAAATCGGAAGACATTTCTTTACACCCGATTATTGTCCAAGCGCAAGAAAATAACGCCTGACGAACACAAAGAAAGTATTCTCTTTTTAATCTAGTGACTCTTAAGTGTTTTAACCTGGTAAGAAAGGATACAGTTTAACCACGTCGGTGTCCATTCGCCTCTTGCCCGGACTTGGAGACGACATTTTTTGTGCGTGTATTCTCTTAGAAGTGAGCTAAAAATATTACAGCAGTCAGTCCCTCTTTTTCCTCCGTGGAAACAGCTACAAGCTTCTGCGACTGAATCGTCAGCCTTCCCAAGGACTCCAAAAACAAAAGGCTGGTTGTGACATCGTCCACTTTGTCTAATTATTATATATTTCTTCTTTTTTTTAATGAGTAAAGGCAGCTTTGGGGAGTTGTGTGTATCTGTCCTATTCCGAAAACATCAAGCAAGAGGAGGAGTCGAGCTATAGACATACAACACACAGACACGCAAACACGTCATAACACTTAATGTAACACAGCGTATTAAACCCTTTCTTGTCATTTATGACCACACTGAACTCAAAATCTATGATCATACTTTGACAAAATGGATAACCATAATTTTTGGCGACGCAGTACACATGTTAATTTCTGATATATTTCTTTATATTCTCTCTATTTGCTCTATGCCCCATCCAACAGGGCGAAGTAAGGCAATTCACTGACAGCGTTCACGTTAAACTGAAATGTAGTCTCCCGGCCACCGTAGTTTCTTAGTCGTATCGGAGGGGGGAATGTATAATACACTTCCATTAATTATGATTTAGGCACAATGAAAATTTTTTGTTACTTATTACTCGCCAATGGCGCTACAAATGTGGGGTAAAGATTGTTGGGGCCAAACTCATTTGAATAAGTTTTCAAATGCATTTAAATGTATTTGTAGGCGAAGTGCTTAAAAGCAACACTTTTCCCACAAAGCCGCGATATGACGACTTTTACGTTTGTAGGAAAATATCAAGTGGACATAAATAAACCAAAGAAATACTTATATATAATAAATAATAATTTAAGCTAAAATCAAATATGATTCTTCATTTATACGTGCACCGTTCAAAACGTGGCACCACAGAACATACAGTATTGCTAAATGTTTTTTTTTTTAGCATTTCCGTTCAAACGATTTGCCAATCGCCTGTCTCAAAAAATCAGAATTTGAACATTTAAAGGGGTCCTCTGCTCTCCTTTATATGATTTTTGCTTGACTTTTGGCGCAACTGAATAATGTTGCTGTTTGCCGCTTTATTCCCAGGACAAATAAAGGTTGTTCCTGGATCGGTTTGATATGGTGAATAAAGTGTCTGTCTGTCTGTCTGTCTGTCTGTATTTACGCTGACAATTTCAAAACCAAAATACCTTGAGGAAACTGCTGTATTGTGTATCATTCACCTTTTCTCGTGGCCTATTGGAACATTTTACACCACGATAAAGAGCATTATGTGCAATTAGGATTTCTTTTGAGTCACATATAAATATGCAATACCGAGTGATGAACACTTACTTGTTAGTAAAACTCTGGAGAAAACGGAGGGCATAAACGATGGAATAGATGAATGTTTTATCATCACAAACTGCTGCATACTGTATATTGTAGTACATGCAGTAGCATAATTGGCCACAAGAGAGTGCTGTTCCTCTACATTTTCATCCTCCGGAAAAGCTTGCGGTGGTCTTTGCAGAGTAAGAGCAGTGGATTAAACCACAGGGCCGCCAATGAGCCATGCAAAGCTCCTTCGAGGACTTCTAAAAAAAAAATCTAATACATGTCAAACCAGCAAGGTCACCCAAAGTCAACTCTTCTAGTCAGGGTTATTAACTTGCACCTCAAGCATCCTCAGATGCCAAGTAGAGGACCTTCATCATCCTGTTTGATTTGCTAGAAAAACTAATACATGGAGAACACTCTGTTCCCATTACATAGCGAAGATATAGCTTACTGAATTTTCTAAGAATAGCCCTCATCATATTAAATACAATATGAAAGGTGGTGGGGTATGGTGTCCGGTCTGGAAAAGGGAAAAAAACATTTACAAATGAATTAATGTGAGGAATAAGATGATGTGAGTAAGCGTATTATTAGCCCCTTCCTGGAGAAGGATGCTCCATTTAGAGATAATCAAGTCACAACACAAAACAATGTTGCTGCTTTGAAGTCTTTCTTTTACCTAGGCTGCCATTGTGCAGCCATTATTAGGACTTGGATGCCAATTATGACCCTGTTTATGTTTGCATATCATTTGCTGAGCAGTGGTAAGGACACATCAGAAAGAGCTGTTGAGAACGATGATGATAATGACACAGGTTAAAGGACACATCAGAATGAGCCAAATGGCGGATAAAAGTTGGTGCTAATTGTGAGCGTGTGGATGAGACACCTCTTTGTTACATAATGTTGCTCCAACAGCAAGAGGAGCCTTGGAAGTTTCATGACGTGACAAGCTGCTTGAAAGCTGTGCCTCATCCCTTTCCTATCCGTTCCCCTTGGTAACTATGGAAACTATGTGTTTTAATCTAGAACATGATTTTTGATTGCCAACACACAGCGGGGCGCTTCGAGTTTTCACACATCCAAAGGAGGAGATGGGCAAAAAAATAGGTGTTTACTGACACGGCAAAGGTCAAGTTTGTGAGCTCTCGGACGAAATGTTCCTTGCAAAGTTTGAAGAGAAAATACGTATTTGTTTATAAATGCACCCCCGTGTGTCTAATTAAAGATGGGCTATGCGATGACGACAGAGAGAAAGCTATCGAAGGGGAGTTAGTCTGTGATCTCAGATAGTCAATACATCTAAAGCCTCCCTCTTTAATTAGACACAAAGACGAAAACCCATCACCATGACGACACAATATAAAGACAGAGGCGAAGGAAGGCGTACTGGTGAGCATCCGTAGAAGCAGAAAGGGCACTGCATATCAGCATACATTTTGGTGAAAGCATCTCTTCCTGCCTGCTATTTATATCCTCTGTTAATTTATTTTGACACTCATCGCGACGCATGATTGGCCTCTCTGCAAGTAAATAAAGATTGGATGGATTGTACGTGTGCTGTTTAACAGCTGAGGAAAAATGATCTGCTCGTGATTTGTTGAGAGGAATGATTTTGGAAACAGCAACACAATGCCATCATTGCACATCATCAAAAGACCACCCACTGGCATGAGGGGCTCCCCACCACTCAATGTAGCCACCTGCCAAGTGTTTACCATACCGGCCATACTTTGCCACTTAACATACGATTAAACCTTCACACACCCTCTGAAGGCTGCAACAAGGAAAAACATGTGTAATAACAATTGAGGAAACTGAGGTAGACGATGCTGTCTTCTGGAAAGACAGCTACAGAATGAAGACCACATTGATTTGGCGTAAGGTCTGAGCACTGACCCTTCTCATCGCATCCTCAACCAGTTCTCAGAAAAAAAATGGTTCCCAGTTCAATACATATGAATGTGGCTAAAACCGAAAGTTTTCAAGTGTAAAGAAACCTGAGAGCAGCAAGAACTGCGAGGAAGAGTGGCAGAAATCTCCAAAATCATTTATTTTCATAAAATGTAAAAATGGCAAATATGGCACTTTAAAATACCAGAACTGGTCCCAAAAAATAGACTTAAGTTACAAACCAAAACTGGGAAAAAAACTCAATACAATTGGAAACAATTCATAACTTGGGTACTAGGCGAAATCAAGAGAACCAGGGAACTAAATACACGCTAACTGAGGAGACAACAGGGGTTGGAGCAGTGCTTCTCAGTTATATTTTTCCAAGCCCCTGCTAGGAAAGAGATAACTAATTGTTATTTCTTGTCCAATGCTGAATTTTCTTACTTTGCAAATGAGGAGAGGTGTCACTTGCACAAAATGTCCAACATGGCATCAAGGCAGATGACAGATCGATAGATAGATAGATAGATAGATAGATAGATAGATAGATAGATAGATAGATAGATAGATAGATAGATAGATAGATAGATAGATAGATAGATGGATATGACTTCCTCCTTGGCCACATCTTGTAAGAACAGTAAGAACACTTAGAAATGTACATGAGATCTTTTCCATTATATGTGTAGTTGGGATCATGTGTGTGTAGACTGGCCTCAAATCGCCACTGAAACAATCTTGTGGTAAGCTCAGGACAATTAATTTTGGGCATGCTGCAGAGTGCTTGTTGATTCTGGTTTGTTTCCACGTGCTTGGTATGGAGCTCAGCAGTTACTATGGCTTGACGTGCAGCAAAGTGACTGGTGACACTAATTGCTACGAGCTCTTGCGTCAGAATCATAGCCACAAGAGGAATGTGGGACATCCAATTGCAAGGTGAAGCGTTGCAGCTGTGAGGCAACCATGAAAGGAAAGAGAGGCCACCTCTGGCAATTAGCATGGAGGACATACGTGGAAGTGACAGACGATTCCAGAATATCCATCGAATCATGTGCACCTCAGTCAGTTTGTTTCCCGGTAACAAATTGAGTTTTTGGAGAGCGCCGTTCCGATTCTCCTGGTCGCCTCAGTGACACTTGTTTTGCATTTCCCCCTGCTTCCTGCTGACACATGCGAGGAAGGTGAGCTATCTGTTGGTGACATCTTCATGTCATTAGGATTCAGCCATGACAGCAAGTCTGGCAAAGAGCTAATAAGGCAATGTGCTGCTGCGCAACAGCAGCCAAATGTAAACAACAAGCCAGGCCGAAGGAGGCCAAGTCAGGCCAAGTACATGCACACGCTGGTAAATCTTCACAACCTAACGATATCCAATACAAGAATTTTGTCACAGTAATTTGTTTCCCAGATACTAATTAAACAGTATTTCTCTGCTTGTATGAGTTTTTTGCAGATATGTTGGCTTCCTCCTACATTCTAAAAACATGTATGTAAGGCACCGACTGACTTGGCCAAATGAAGTAGATCATGGCAAGTAAAATTACAATTGATGACTCTGTTGTAAACGAAGTGATCGTGTCCAGGAAAAACAACTATGAGCCAGTGAAAAATTCAATGAATACAATACACCAGTTAGATACATTTTTTTTAACTGAACCATAAAATCACGGTGTGATTGTTAGGAAAGAAGCACATTCCCACAAAGAGAGAGAAGGGCAAAAATAATAAAGATGGTATGGATTTTCTGAGAGGTTATTGGCAACCATTGTTCACTCTTTCACTGACTGCCACCGTACAAAGAGACTCACTACGCTGTTTCATAGCACGGGCACTGTACATATTAAATTTTAAACATAGTTGGATATTATTCTAAAACAAAATAAATGCCTATTCAGTATTGGTATGTCTTGGTGGCGGGCGCGTCATCTTATGGCCTGCAGACTGGAAGCTTTGTTTTTGTGTGGCAGCTCATCTGCATTTTTGACTGGCTATTACATATGCCATGTTTTAATGCAGAAGCACGTACAATATCTTAGAGTGCTATTTTTGTAATAAACAACGCATAAAAATGTGTCGTTTCTTTTGACAGTCTGGAAGACATTGATTGCATTTCAATTGCATGTGCTTGAAAAAGAGACAGACAGTGAACCAGACTTCCATTGAGGTTTTGAAGACGGCACTTCCTCACAGGTATGTTTGAAATGCTTGGTTGGGTTGGGTTTGTACCGTTCAAAAGCTGGTGCAGCTTACAGCAGTGCTTTGTTCAGGCAAGAGGACTGAGTTGTTGCTGGTGGATGTGTTGATGAGTTAAGAAATAATTATTGTTATAAAATACTTTTTTTTGCCCAGTTTGATCAGTTGAGATGCTTAACTTAAAGTGTTCAAACCTCAGATGGTGTCTTTACCTAGTGGTCATTAAACAGTTCTTGAAAGTTTTGGTTACTCAGTCACTGGTTGATATGGACATTTGAAAGATGAATATGGTAAAACTTTCCTTTTTTCTCAAAACTTGGGATTTCAACTTGTCAACAATCAAACTGCTGTAACTTTGTCGGCTTTTGAGCCGCCGCCATGTGGTTTATACCATTTTAAAGGGAGTTAATGTAAGCGCAGAATTAGAACATACCAATACCTCTATTTTCATTCTCCGACATTAGCCTGGCTTCATGGAATCACAGCATACAACATGGTGAACTGTAAACTTCAACTATTCTGTCTCCCTTTGAAGTACCGTAATTTACCTGCCGTAACATCTGCTTTTTGACTAACACTTAGCTCCTTCAAACTGCGGAGGTAGAGAAGACTACTGAAATCATGATTTAAGCCATTTGGATGGATGACAGAATGGTTTGTTTATTCTGAAAATGCTTGAGATTTTTTTCCACCGGCGTATACTGTCATGTTGCAAAGGTCGATGATGTCATTGACCGTTTTTACCCAAGTTTTGCACGAGCTTCCCGGTGGTCTCAATTGTATGCACGATGCAGCGCGGCGGTCATCTCCCCTCTGAGACGCGATCAGAGCGCCGCCTCTCTGTAATGATGCTGCTCAGGGCTGACTCACCTCCCAGCTGACAGACAGTGCTTTATTAGTTTCTTCAGGATAAACGTCTGCCGTTCCAGCCCTTCCAAGCCACATCTCAAGGGTCACTGACGGCACCATCCTTTATTTGGTTTATTTATAAACCAGCGTCCCTGTGCCTCGCTGAGCTTTCTCCACGCACCTAGGCTGTGCATGCCATTGATTGAGCCAAACCTCCTCTCACAATGAACACTCAAACAGTGGTGTGCCTTCAACACCTCGGATCCAATTTCTTCAGAGTCTTCTATAACTGTCTGCTTGTTGCAAAACGGTGCTGAGATCTTGCTGTCGAGCAGCTGCGTTTTCAATATGAAAACAAGAAAACACAAGATTCCTACGGCACTCTCTTTGATTGTCTGATGTACATTTTGGAGTAAGCATTCGCTTGAATTTATTAGTGTCAAACCTCACTAGGCCCACCACAAACAACAGATATTTGCCAATAGTAGTAATGCTATAAAACACAAGCTCCACCATCATGACGGAAATGGTGATGTTGGTTTGCATAACCTCTGGTTTGTGTAATTTGATGATTTTGCACAATATGCGATTGTGTCTTGGCCTCATGCAAAGAACTTAAACTCAGGACTTTTTTTTCAGACCGTAGAGGTATAAACTTCTAATGTGACGATAGACTGTACATATTAATTTGACTGCTGCATTATTGCTCGAAATAAAATATACATGCACCTACATTTAATAAGCAATAGATGCTAACTGAGAAGCTGAGGCAAGCGCACTGATTTCGCCCATTTTCTGCTTGTGTTTTATTTTTAGTTATTCTTTCATTTATTTATTTATTTTACATGTGGTTGACCCCGTTCGGTTTCAGCTGCATTCCCCTGTGTATGAAGCTAGCTGAATGGCTGTCTTGGATTAGGAGTCCCATTAATCATCCCTAAAAATGCACATAGAGGTGTAACCATTCACTCTTGTTAGGAGTAAAAGGTTATCTTTGTTGTAAATTGCCGTACACAAAGCATCTAGTGAGGAAATGAGCTATCGTACATTTAAAATTGGATGATTCGCCGTGGTTAAAAGTGCCAAATACCCTTCAGATATAAGCTTCAGAAGGAGACAGATGCATCATAGTAAGACATAAACACATTGAAGTCTGTCGTGATGCTAATTAGCGGCATCATTTTTGAGGATAATCAATCAAGAGAGTAGTGTTCTTTGGGGGCACTCTATTGGTGGAACATAACTAATTATATAGAATGAGGTGGTACAATGTCAACAGCTCATAACCGAGAATTACTGTACCGTGTTTCCTTATTCTGGCTCGTATTCTCCCAACAAGACATTTTTTAAGTGCCTGGCTTGTGTGCTGTGCTATGCTGATTCTTGTGCCCAGACTTCACTTCTGACACACCCAACATGTGTACCCTGGACATTTTTGCGCAACCAAAAAGTGCTTTGAATATTCAGATCACGGTATTTTCATTCGACAAAAAATTCCATAGCGATACATTTGAAAAGTATGAAACGCTTTGAATGTGAAATTAATTTTTGTAGTGGATCCGTTATACTGAGCATCGCCAGTGATGTGTGCAACTCTTATCTAACAGGATATTTTGAAAGAGAATTTGTTTTTTGCAATCTGTTTGTAATAAATCCAATAGATGTTAATTTATTGAGAATACTGTGCTCATGACTGAAAGCAGGATAATAATAATATTGCATCTGGACAATCATACTCTATGGTACAAAATTAAAAATGTGGCACATCAAAAACTTTTGAGAGGTCGCAGTTCTTCCCCCGGAGCGAGCAGCTAAGTTTGTGCTTGTTGGTGCGTTGGTGACTTTAACATATTTATTGATGATATAGTTCTGTAGTTTGCATTGCTCATTTAAACTCTGCCACCACTACCACAAAAACATCTAGGTTTATGACCAATTATTCCCATTTGGGTGCATTAATGCTTTTAAGTCCATCTAAATACTAGTTGGAGTTAAATGCACTTTTCTGGTTCGCTTGATTCCCAGGCTGGTGCGTCTTCTCAAAGAGGTATCCTGCCAGTGGGATGTAGTGTGCTGTAAGGCAAAGATAACTCAGCTTCTCATCACGATGTGCTCAGTCAGGTAGGAGGGCATCTGTCTGGCCCAGGGGATCCCTCCCAGTGCTGTCGCTCCTCTGAGCCCCTCGAATGAATTTTCCATCGTTGTAGATTAAAGCTGTATGTTTTAATTAAGTCCCTCACGCCGGCCAATAGGCTAATGGCTAGGTTTCCGAGTTGCCATACTATGGTGTTGGTAGGTCTGCATAGAAATTGGAATTGAAATGCAAGATGTGGTAAGAGATCTGCCACCACTTGGTGATACACTTTGTGCGTTAACAACGGTGTGTCACACACAGTCAAATATAGCTAACCAATATGGAGGGGATACAAGAGTAGTGAGAGATGTGCGAATAGCAAGAGGCTGGGCTATTTCCTGCACAGCTCCTCTTTTTGTAAAAGTAAGTAGTGGTGATTGGATTGACATGACTATGAGAGACTTGAAGATGAGGACGTGTCATCAATGTTGTGTTCATTGCATGGCTCAGAAGAGGAAAAAGTTTGTTCATCTACGCTTGGCAATCTTAAGATCAAGTAAGCATTTGGTCGCAAATGAGTAATATCTGGGATGGCATAAAACAGAACCCTTCTAGGCAGACAACAAAAAAATGCATGCAGGACAGAGAAAGTGCATACAGTATTTACAATTTGAGTTAGAATTTTCATAATGGCTGGATGCAACTAATTCAACAACGTTGACAATCTGGCGATGTGGTGAAGACCCGTTGAACACGGAATCTGCTATTTGGTGTAATGGCATGCAACTACTGGCTGGTTGGCTTCAGCACACTTGTGTCCAAGCCAGCAATTAAACACACACAGAAATGGGCAGAACTCACGATGATAAAAGCGCTGACCTGACATCTCACAGTGTCTTTAATCAGGAAAATTGTAATGATGGAAATTCTGAAACTGTGAAACTGTAACTGTACATATTTTTTATGGACCATGGTAAAGGTATTCAAAATGGGGCATGTACATCGTCATGAGAATTGTCTGTACACTGTCAAAAACAGTCCTAAAAAACGGTAATCTTCTAGCAGCCAAGGTGCCAATAAAATACAACATAAATGTACTTTCTCATAAAAAAAATCCCCATGATTAAAACCCTTTTTGTCTGAAATTTCTACATGACTTTGGCTTATTTTTGTGTTATTTCAACATTTATATAACAACACTTTTTAAAACAATTACGTCACCTATAAATATGGTAAGTAAATATTCTATTTCAATTAATAATGCTTACATTTACAGAAACATTCTGTTATTAGTTGGTTTTATTGACAATATTTTACGGAAATAGGTTGTATGATGATTAAATGTTAAAGTAATATCACTTTTATGAAACACAAAAGAATTGTAATCTTAATTTTTCAAAACACGTCAAAATCACGTCAAAAACACTTAATAAGATGAGCAAAAACATACAATTTTGCATTCTCATTTTTATTCAACAGACAATGCAGCTACGATAACAAATTAAATTTAAATGACTCAGAACAAAAATAAATTAGATTCAACTGAATTGGAAATGAAAGGTAAAAGCAGTAAAATAGAAAAATTGGAAATGAATAATATCATTAATATATGATGAATAAATAATATAATGAAAATCATATACCGTATAATATAATAACATAAAATAATAATACATTTAGCCTCTCCATTTGTTTTTAGCAATTAGCGTGATAATCTTGCGGCTGACTGCAACTTGTTTTGTCAGCTTTCCTTCCGATCCCTTTTCTGAATTTATCTTGATGCACCTGTCAAATGAAAAACAAGAAAACTTCATTGACTGTGGATAGCACTGAAATTTTTTTTTTTTTTTTTTCATACTTTTGCAAAAAGGTTAAACAAAAGTGTACTGTAGATTCAGCTTGCGGTACCAATCACTTCAGCACTTGTGCAGTCATTATGTAATTGAGTTTTACCTCTCGGTAAACTCTCCAAATTTGATGCTCGGGCTGCAGGGTATGATATGTTCATGCAGTTGTAGGTTCTCCGTTGACTTGAGCTCTTGTCCAACCAGCGTTTCAACAAACTGCTGTTCGACCAATATCTGGCAACAATGAGTGAGATTAAGCCGGTCTGAGCAATATTTCACAACAAAAGCGATCCATAAAATTTTGCACGTACCTACCGTTTCTTTGCCTCCTCATAATTACGTCATTTAGCTAGGCCAGGGGTAGGGAAATCCGATCATAGAAATCCACTATCCTCCATGTATTTGATTTTTCCCTCCTACTATAACACTCCGGATTCAAATGATCAGGATCGTTATCAGGCTTCTGCAGGGCTTGCTGATGACCTGACTATTTGAATCAGGTGTGATGTAGAAGAGAGAAATTATAATGTTCACGCTATCATTCTAATTCAGCAGATTGGATGCCTGTTGTCGACTGAGTAAATTCAGTGGCACAGTGGAAAATAAACTTAAGGCTACTTCAGTTGCAGCTTCAGTTTGAGATTTGCGTTCCACCATTGTTCTAGCTCCAGTCTCGCCATTAGTCGCTGTTCGCTCCAAAGTTGAGCAGCCTGTAATCCAATGGCATGTTGCGATTTTTCATTTCGTTTTGAATATGCACACTTTTTACTCACTATGGCCACTCATCGAATTCCCAAACATTTATTAACCAAACTAACCGAAACTCATGGTCTTATTGGAACACATTATTTTTATTACTCATTTCCTATTCAGCCAAATCAACTTTTATAATGATTATATTTTACAAAAATAGTATTGGTTTTACAAACCTAGCATTGGAAATTGCCACTTTTAAATAATTTGGGAAAGTACACTGATTTACGCTTCATTTTCAATTCATTTAAGAACATTGTTTAATACTAAGTCACATGCAGTTATACCTAAGTCTGAACCCGACATAGAATAAAACAAAGTATATTCACAAATCCATCCATTCACTTTCTATAACAACTAATGCTCACTATGCTCGCCGGTTTGCTGGCGCCTATCCCAGCCATCTTTGGGCAGTAGGCAGGGGACACCCGGGACTAGTAGGCAGCCAACCGCAGGATTTTCACTATTGAAAGTTCTACTCTAGCCAAGTGTACTACTGTATATTCAGCCGTTTTCTTAACTGATGATGTGTAGGGGAAATCTCACCGTTTTTGCTCCAAGCCTTTAATAAGAGATGCCGGTGACCTTCAACACTAGCGGATGGCCAATGTGTCTAAAAATCACCACAAACGTTGTTTCTGCTTTGCAGAGGCAGAATATAAAACTTAAATTTCCCAGCAATGTGTCCCAAAGATGTGTGGGTGAAATACAGTATCATTCTTTTTCGAGGCCTTTAATACAAGATGCAGGTGACCTTTGACATATGTGTATGGCTTAAATGTCTAAAAATCACAAAACATCCGCCTGCTCCCCAGATGCAGAATATAATATCTGGGTTGAGGAGCAGTTTTAGCAAGCATTGAGAAATCCAGGCAGAGGCAACCTTTCAAAATATATGTTAAAAATGTTAATCAATTTGAATTGAAATATTTTGTAGTGATTTTCAGCAAAAATCTTAGTCATTTAACAGCATATTTATACTAACAACATTTATAACAAAATTTCTGTTTTTTTTTATTGTTTTGAAGTTCAATTTGACAATTGTTATCCTCATATAACCAACAGATTTGTGAAATACAGTACATATGTAATCGTATTTTAACAATACATTACTGTATTTCAATTATATTATTCTGTAAAATAACAGAACTATATTGGACCGTATCAAATTTTTACAGTTACAGTGACTTCATGTTTCTTTACTTTACTACTGGAAAAACAACTGAAAAATACAATCTACATTTCTGTTATCTTACCCTTTTTTTACAGTATGGTTGCACCACCTTTGCACAGGAGCCACGTTGAGGGAATGTGTTATCTATGGGACATTAGCAAAATGAACACAACAATAAAGTATAATTGCATGTTTAAATTAGTATAAAGGAAAACGGCGTATCAAATCTTAACTTTCACATTGATATCAACACTGGATTACAACTAAGACATCATTACTTGCGTGGAGATGAGCTCGAGTACCAAAGTGTTGTGTTCAGTGAAGGATTAATTACAAATCCGTTCCTGTTCAGTGAGGGCCGGCGCACCCAGGAGCAGACATGGGATGAAAAGCATATTTACAAATGATTATTAAATCCATTGAGGAATGACCCAGGGATGCCAAATTCTGGCAGGGTTTGTGAGGTCCACAGGTGCGGTATTCTAGCAGAGAATCCTGCTGCAGGAACTCTAAAAAGGAGTAGAGAATACAGGTTCGGATCAAAGTAAGAGTGCATTCAAATTAGCCGGATGCAAATGACTCTGTGACTGCGTAAGTCGATCTGGTGATGTGGTGGTGTTCGGTAATGGCTTGAGACTGCAGCCGAAGATGATGATTGCTCGCAGCAGTTTGCGCTCTAGAGAGAACCAGGCAGTAGATGAGAAAGAATGGCCTTTATTGTTAAGCCACACACGAAACGTCCATTCAACCCATGGTGCAGCATAACTACTCAGGTACACGGAGAATGATGTAACAAGTAAGAAAGTGTGCTGTCACCTTTTTAAATCTGGTGACTTTAAATTACGCAAACGGGGCAAAAGTGGAAAAAAAGGAACGGAGAAAACTATGTTTTTCTGGTTTGTTTTGTTTGCCTAGCATAACTTTAGGCTAGCGTGTACCACGGCCTTTTTGGCAAAAAGTCATTTTTTTTTAAATAAACCTAAGATAAACTAAAATAAACCTATTCAATTAATTAATATTCAAATCTAATGGTGCTAAATACATCAAAGGTTGAATGACTGACTTGTCTCAACGTGAACCCAAAAAACAATGAAGAGGCATATTGTAAGTTGAGGTAGCGTGTAATGACAGAAGGGGAGCAGGTGACCACAGTCCAGGAGTAATGCCGTGCAGACAACGAGTTTCTGGGTGAAGCAGAGACGCTGATGGCCAGGCAAGGGGGTGTGTTATAAGTCATGTTTGAAAATGTTATACATTATAAAATAAATAATTATTATTATAAAACACGCCTACACTTGAAAATAAGATGCTGAGTCCGAGCATGGAGTGTCTCTGGATGTTGTCCACATTTTAAATGTCAAAGAAGAGTGAAGAAGAGTGAAGCAAAGAAGAGTGTGGCAGTTACTCCATTGTATCCTCTCCTCAGCTCTTGTATCAGTGAAAATTCCATGAAAACTAAGGCCAGATTTTTAAACTGGATTTGAAGGCTGCGTGGATTTGGATGCCTAAATGAGGAGGAGCGTTTGACCGTTTTTCGCCATAAATTAGACTGCTTTAAAAACCACATCACAAACGTATGGACGGGGTATGGTATGGACTTTTTGTCGACTTTCTTTTTAATCGCGAGAGGAGAGGGGAGGGGAGCGAGCTTGCTGTGCACTTCACGGTAGATCCGTAAAAAGGAGCATTGCTGAGAACTTTCACTTTTCTGGGATGTGACAGAGCCAATATTTTCACGGACAGCACCTTTATTCTTTGCGGCAATACTCGCTTGCCAAAAAATAAATGTTTCAATGTCGCATTCGAGTGGCCGAGACTTGATTGGCTGTGGCCGAGACTTGATTGGCTGTGGCGACTCGAAACGCGGAAAAAGTAAATAAAAACTAACTTCACTCGAAAGGCGCTTCTCGTGACCGCGCGCGGCCATTTGCGTCGCTCCATTCGAGTCCATCGCGTCGCCCGACGTGCATTCGCGCCCAGTCACGCGAACTCCATTGACTACAATACAAAACGCTCCGCTTGTTTGACTCGTTCGTGTTCGGTGCACGCGTACCATTAAACAAAATCATTTCCAAAACATTATTTCGTGTGCAGCCCACGCGGCCTGGTACCAGTCGATCCACGGACCGGTACCGGTCCGCGCTTCTGGTGTTTACAGTACATAATGGAGGCATGTTTAACTTTAATTGTACGATTCTCCATGAACCACAAAGTAGGCTAACAATGGCCGTACTAAAATATAACAATAATTTGCACAACTGCACTGTCTTCTAGTTGAGTAATGTGTTTTCTCTTTTTGATGTGTGTTTGATATATACAGTGTTTTCCTCACTTTAGATACAGGTTTTGTGTCTTCGAGTATTTCTTTTTCTGTGAGAGTCAATATGACTCATCTAGTATTCAAGACTGCCGACCCCTGATTTAAAGGAATACTTTGATGGTGTCCATCAAAACTGAGTATTATCAGGTTTGCGCTGGCATATTTTTTGATACACACATTATATAGGAGTACTCTTACATTGGATGTGATGAAAAGAGCAAGTGTAGCTGCAGGTGTAAGACTGTAAGGCCCATACATTTCCTAGGATAATTATTTATGAATGTATTCAATCAAGCACGTTTTACAGTTCCAAGCGTAAAAGTGTCAGGTCCCCCGCTTCCTGTCCATAGATGCGAACTACCACTTCTATTGTTGTTGCCCTGTGAGGATGCATCATGCCAAGACCAGACTCATCCTTTTCGGTCCTGTCACGTTCGATTCTCCAGATGAGCGCCGACATCCTCGTGGATGGACACGAGCAATTTGACGTCAGCCGGCGCCACCGACAAAACACACGCACAGAAATAGCTCTCCCCCGCTTGCTCCTCCACCTTGCACTGCAGAGGAGGTGTATTTTGGTCAGCTTGTCTCCCGGTGTCAAAGACGTCACAGTCGCAGGGGTGTGAACCGAGCGCACGGCAAAGTTCTCTCACTCACTGTCAGAACATCCACTCATCGGCGCCGCCGTGTACCCACATACTCTGACAGCAGGCCCAAATATCTCACTCGTACAAAACAGCAGATACGGCACCCCCGTTGGGAAATATTGCTCAAATGTAACCAGTGGCAACGTTACTTGTAGTAATTCAATTGTGAGTGTCATTACACGCTATACATCCTTGAGATGAATAACCAAAAACCTATTTAAGGCCAAGTATTGCATCTATGCACTGCAGTGGATGCTGGAGGAGGATTTCATAACACGGTTGCAGATCATCACAGAATAAATAAACATTGGACACTTGGTAAGGTACACATACAGTAGAAGATAAAGAAGACAAAATAGAATAGCTCAGAGTAGGAGGCAGTATCTTGCTTTGTATAATAGAACAAACAACGTAAGCCAGGTTCCCACAATGGTATACTGGGCTCTATTCTGCGCTACGCTACTCAACGAGGCTCTACGCCAACGAATATTCCGTCCCCACTGCCATTGCCATTAACCTCAGTGACAGTCTCTATTAAAACTACAGTAGAACTTCTCTACAATCATATTTGCAGTCAAAAATTTTTCACAACAGGGGACTTTTCACTCTAGCAAATCTATATCTGTCTACGTTGAACGAAGTAGCACTCGAAGTCCTTACTGCGAGAAGTCATTATTTCAAGTAGGGCTTCTGGTATTGCCTTTTAAAAGCTTTCTTTTTCCGCAAAGTCGTAGGCGCGTCACTTGTCTCTTGACCGGGCGTTTCCCCCTTCCCAAAGATTTCTGTTTCTTACACATTCAACTTAATTGTGAGTGAAATTTTGGCGCTCAAGTGACTGAAAGGAATCCAAGAGTTTTCAAAGTTAAAGGTTTTTCAAAATAAAATAGCTTTTAGACTCGGACAATACATAAAACAGAAATAGTTCTTTATTTTGGGGGCCATTTGATCCACGGACGGGTACCAGACCTCTGCCTTAGAGGGTAAAATGGTTGCTTGTTGAACTCTCATACAGGGTTCTGGGGAGAACCCTTTTATGTTGGGGGGCAAGGTAAACCCCCCCCGGAAGGGTTTCAAGTCGAACCTCCATTGGGGGTTCCAACAAGAACTAAAGACGGTTCTCCTGTGAGGACAAGCCAAGAACCTTTTTTGATTCTAGCAGGCACCTTTACTTCTAAGAGCGTGGTGTATTAGTACAAAGCTGCATTTTCTATCGTTGTTTGGATTTGGAGTTGAATTGGAAAAATAGCCTCTCTCAGCTAAAACTAGACACTTCCCTGCAAAACGAGTAACAAACTCCACATTATATATGTACAAATCTCCTTGGATACAGCAGACATACACAGCGATAACTAGGGGAAATGCTTGGCTGTTTTTATATTACGCTTGAATAATGTTTAAAAAACACGTTGGCCAAATTGAAAACATACACATAAATCATCGACATCCAACACTGTATAACTCTTTTAAACAATGCTCGCCTCTTGGCAGGTGTTTGTTTGCAGTGTGACAACCCCCAAATAAAAAGCAAGGGATACCACAAACAATTTGACAAGAATGGGAAACAGATCAGGATTTGTGTGTCAGTGTTCCTAATGAGTGGATGAGGAGAAACGAAACCAAGTCAGCACAAGGCAGCCTGCTAGATTTGCAAGAAGCTCTTAATAAGGAGAGAGGCATGGCGCAGTCCAGAGCAAAGCTGCAGCAAAGGTTTGTGCCAGTTCAACGCCGCCGCAGCCCACACGTTGGCTTGATACAATCGCACAGACACCAAATGCCATGAGAATGTCGAAGCGACTCTTTAAAGAGGCAACGTGCACAGAGGAAGGAGCACACCAACAGCGCAGAAAGCTCTGAAACATCCACCTCCTCTGTGTGAAAATGCAAATGCTGGTTTTTTTTTTTTTTTTTGGGGGGGGGGGGGGGGGGGGGGTGAATGGGATCTAAAAAAAGCTTCTTTTTTCCCACACCTCTCTCCTGTTTTATGACATTGGTCTAGGTCGAATGATTTATATTAGTTCCATAATAGAGTGAGTGAGCTGTGTCTGGTCTTCAGACTCCTAAAAATAGTCATCTTTTGTTCCTTCAAAGTGGCTAATACCACAAGCTCCACTTCTACTTCCTTCCTTCTTTCTTTCGAAAGTCACTCTGCACAAACAACATTTACTGCACAGGGGATCTCTGGTATTAATTTTATCAGCTTACTTTTGTAATCATCCACCTTCTACGCTGTTATATCTCTGACTGAATGTGTTGACTGTAAAAGGTGGGCCGAGCATGTTAAGCGAAGTGGGGGTCAGTGAAATGATGGATGGCTGTCAACTGGTAACCCCAAGCTAGTTTGCATGTTGACTTTAATGAATGAGGCCAATAGTAAAACACAAAACTGCAAAATAGGAACGCACACAAGGAGCTGCTGCTGACCACAACTCATGTTGAGAAGCTGACACATTGACAAACCATCTGCAGATCCTGACAGCATTCACTAGGCCATGCCCTTTAAAGACACAGAGTGTGAACATCAATAACATGAAATCATATAATAATGAAATCAGTTAAATGTTTTATATTGTATTTTGTTGTTCATTTATTCGCATTAATGTCGCAGCCTTGCTGGCGCCTATCCCAGCTGACTTTGGGCAGCAGGCAGCAGACACCCTGGCCTGATTGCCAGCCAGTTGGAGGGCACGCAGAGATGAACAATCGCACCTAAGGACAATTTAGTATGTCCAATACACCTGCCATACATGTTTTTTGGAGTGTGGGATCAAGCCGGAGTGCCTGGAGAGAACGCGCGCTTGGACGGAACATGCAATCTCCACACAGGAACGTCAGGGCGAAGTGGATTTGAACTCAGGTCCCTGAACTGTGAGGCCGACATGCTAACCAATGTTCCACCGAGCTGCCCCTATACAGTGTTGTCGCCTTCCCGATTGGCTAGTATTCATTATCATGTCTGAATCTGAGGCCTGGCGCAGCTCCAAATTTATGAGCAGCTTGAACACTTACAGTTTGCCGGCCTGACTGTTTTCTGACCAGTGCGGATGTGGATGATCAGAGAATAATCACTTGAGATAATTCTATCCACCTATCTGATTAGCAGTCCTTGTTTTGGCCACTAAGTGGTGTGTTTTGTCGGCATAAAATACAATACTGCACCTCGGTCATAGTTTAAAAAAATGGGGAAACATGATCGAGTAAATGTTTAAATAAATGGCATCTTTGGTTATGTCCACCTCGTTTCTGGAGGTTGTGGGGTGTGGCTCCTGGCTCTCCTGCGTGGAATTTGCACATTCTCCCTGTGTTGGTGAGGGTTTTTTTCCACTGGTCTCCTCCCACATTCACAAACACTTGCATGGGAGGTTTATTGGACACTACAAATTGCATTCAGGTATGTTTGCGAGTGTTAATGGTCGTTTTTCACTGTGTGCCCTGCAAATGGCTGGCAACCAGTTCTGGATGTACCCCGCCTGCTGCCCACAGGCAACTGGGATAGGCACCAGCAAGACCGCGGTTCTTGTGAGGTAGTCATGAAGGAACTGTATGTTTAAAAGAAAAAAAAAAAAGGGTTTTATTCATTCAGCTACCACTTACATAATGCCCACATTCCAAACACTAATTTGTACCGTGAGTTACAGAATATATTTGCAGAAAATTAAAAATGGTCAAAACACCCCCAAATTTGCATTTGTTGGTCTTGATTTGTTTCCGACGATGCATTTGAGAAAGTAGAGTGGCAATGTAAGGGTTAAAGTCTAAAAATAGTCACCCTTTCTGAAAAGGTTGGGTGTCATTGTTGTAGTCGCCCCCTCTGTCTTCCACTGAATCCGTGAAAGCAGGAATTCAGCATAGGTGGCCACCGCAGGTGTGCTCATTATTACAAACACCGATTTTCAGTTGAAATGGAGAATAAAAATTAATTGTCAAGATATTTGTGTGAGGGAATGTTGTTGTTGTGAAACTGCCTGTAACTTTTTCTTTCTTATGTCTGTAAATAGTCTCAGATTTGAACTGTGTAGCCTGTTGAGCTCAAGAATGTCTCAATTCCAACTGAAGACGGAAGTTATATTTAGAAATGATGAGGAGAGGAGCAGCAGCTGCGATGCAAGATATCTGAAAATGGAAACTGCTCCCGGGGGTGACGCCGCTTATTCTCGCTACTTTCATTATTTATTTTGCCCTTTTTTGTATATAGCAGACGAAAGCATATGCGGGCCAAAGATCGTGCTTCGGATGACGATTGCAGACGGCATCCGTGGCTCCTGTACTGATCGATATGTCCAATGCAGTGAGATGTGCTAGCTAATCTTTATTTACCATTGCCATGACACAGCTTGTTCACACCTGCAGTGCACACATTTAAAAGGTGTGCCATTACAGCAAAACATGTCATCTTTGTGCTTTGGTGGTTAGGTGAAACAACCAAAATTCTACCCAATAGAGTCAGTGAAGCAATTGCCTTGGTTTTGCACACCACTTCCTGAGAATATCAGTGCATAAGAACATGGGGCCATATAAATTGAGTGACAGTATTTATAATATTTGTGCATGAAATTTGGGAGTTATGTTGTTGTTATAGTTTCAAGAATTGAATAAAAAAAAATCTTAAATCATCTGCTTATAAATAGCAAATCCGGGTAAACTAATAATGTTCCATTGTTTGGGTAATATTTTTCTGAGCTGTGTATTTGATTCTCCTCAGAACGAGCAAATTCTTTGGACTGATGAATGATTACGGGTTATGCAAAGGACACGTTGGTATTTTGTTCTGGAAACATCCTGTCACCGAGGACTGAGAAGGCAATCACAGGTGAGAAATCACTGCTGCCATTACCAACTGCAGCACCTAAGACGTCAAGTGTTTGGATGGCCCATAAAGTGATTAGTTCCAGTCTCATGGGAAAAAAACAAGAGGTCAGCGGACAAATAATTAAACATGCTGGTAGTTACTTTAAACCAGGAGAGGAGTGTGGTTGTGGTGGTGGGAGGGAACTCGCCATTTAAAAAAAAAATAGAGAGAGAGAATAATGAAAAAAAAACAAACAAACAAAAACAAGTACCATGAAAGCCTGGTGGAATGTGTCAGATTTACCTGTTCCTTGCAGGGGCTGAGAACATCACTGTTAGAAACGACTTCCGTGCTGTCTCATTGCATCCTAAAAATAGAAATGCCCCTATTAGGCTCCACGGATGCTATAGGTTTTGCCCTCTAATTGTGCAGTAAACATATACAGCGCAAACTTTTCTTCCTTGTATGAGTGACTAATAAAGGTTGACTGATGTGAATTTCACTTGGTGTTTCGACTGAATTCAGGATGATAGTCACAAGTGAGATGGAGCCTATCGCACAGATTTGGGTGAAGATGTCTGACCCACCTTGGACTGGTTAACAATCACTCGTAAGTCAGCAGAGGACATATCTCAAACGAATAAAACCATTTTAGTCTTGGAAACAAGAGTGCCATGATGGCATGGAATTGATTATAATTCGAAAAAGCCAAAATGTGTTTTCAATTTAAGCAGTGGCATTTTTTCATGAGCACCCAAAATGCCACAAAAATGAGAATGAATATCCCCAAAATAATGAAATTATATTGTTAAAGAAGCTAATTTTATTAACTCTTAAAATTGACCATTAAGGTTGTTTGGCAATGACATGTGGGGTCATAGCCAAGCATCAGTTCTTGGACCGCTTGTGTTCACTCTCTACCTGAATTTTACACTTGGATCAAATGCTCTAACCTATTCCCTCACGTGAAGCTGTTCATTTAGCGTGATGTATCCACTGTTAAAACATTAGTACTTTTTTTTTTTAGCTAAGTCAAAACAAAAGATCAAATATTTTAAACACATTCCGCCTGATACCTTTTATGACAAAAATAAACCAGTGACCTGAGTTCAACAAAAATGACATAACAAAAAAGGAGTACCTGAACAAAACATGGTTTCAGGAAGGTGATTGGTTTACACTAGGGATGGGGGCAGAGGGCAGGTGGAGACCAAATCTAATAAGCGAGTCATGCAAAAGACTATGGCAAGCCTTTTGAGCATTTATTCGATATCATGGATATCAGCCATTTGCATTTTTCACTAGCTCGGTCTTTGCCAGCACTAGTTGGACATTCAGCCACACTAGATGTGCACTTTGTCACACAAGTTGCACAAAAACTCTACCTTGTCACTCATTTTCAGTCACATGTTAACAAGTCAACTGTGGCTTATTCTAACATGTTAACTAGTGACCTATGATTTGCAGCACAAGCTCACTAGTGAGAGCTGGAACACTCACTAGTGACACTAGTGACAGACTAATGACTGACAAGTTAACTAGTGTGCTCTCTACATCCCGTGATATCAAACTAGTGAATGTCAAATGTCTTACTAGTTAACTAGTGACGTGCCAAATATCCACTTGTTATACTAGTGTGACAGTTTGATCTCACTAGTTATACTAGTGAGACCCAAAATGCTCACTAGTACAACTAGTGGATGCCAATCTGCTCACTAGTTAACTAGTTACACAAAAATAATGAGGAGGTGGTGTAGACATGTTGCATTCTGAAATTCCATTGGCTACACAATTACAATCCTCCAGTCAGGATTTAGATTTTGTTATTAGCCCACCCACTTTATTTGCATGTTGGACACTAGCTTACAAGCTGTTCTGAAGAATTGCAGCTAGCTAACTAGGCTGCCATTTACGGGTTACATGTTAACTTGTGAATGCTGAAACACAGATTGCTTGACTACTTGCAACCTCTTTTGGCCTTACATGCTAACTAGTGAGGCTCAAAATGTGAACTGGTTCACTAGTAAATTGAATATATCCACTAGTTGGACTAGTTGGTCTCATTTTGACCTTACTTGTTTTCTAGTGAAACACATTTTCTTACTAGTAACACTACTTATTGCCAGAGTTACTCACTAGTTTACTAGTGACACAGATTGTCATCTCACTAGCGAACTAGTGGAAGGTATTTTGTCTCACTTGTCAGGCTCATTACTGAACTTGTACGGACTTTGAATGAGCATGTTTGACGCTATTTGGCACTAGGTGGCATGCGCACGCAAGTTGTTAACTAGTTGAAAAAATCAAATTTGACCAATGCACATGTTTGCATCTTACAACACATTACAAGTTCACTAGTGGTGCACACGCTCCAACTTGTAAGAAATGTTGTTAAACTAGCACTGTGTAAATGACAGCTAGTTTGCCCAATACATTAACAAGTACAACTAAAATGCCTACATGTTAAACATTTGTTGTACTAGTTGTACATTATTGCTCAGTAGTACTGCATAAGGGTCAACTAGTGAAAATAAAAGCCCTACATGTAGGGAAAATGTCAAACATATTTGATCAAATCTTGCACAAGTTCATATCTGGGTGTGACTAGTGAGACAAAATGCCTTCCACTAGTTCACTAGTGAGATGAAAATCCATGTCACTAGTAAACTAGTGAGTAACTCTGGCCTCAACTA
Organism: Hippichthys cyanospilos; assembly: GCF_059441005.1. NCBI lineage: Eukaryota > Metazoa > Chordata > Actinopteri > Syngnathiformes > Syngnathidae > Hippichthys > Hippichthys cyanospilos. The sequence goes on from NC_142374.1 coordinate 12,176,609, forward strand.
GTGTTACTGGTAAGAAAACATGTGTTTCACTAGTAAACAAGTAAGGTCAAAATGAAGCCAACTAGTACAACTAGTGAATATCTTCAGGTTTACCAGTGAACTAGTTAACGTTTTGAGCCTCACTAGTCAGCTAGTAAGGTTGTGAAAATCCCAACTAGTGTTACTAGTCGACATTATATGCCTTACTAGTTTACTAGTGATCGATTTTTAAAACACTACCTAACTACTAAGGTCAAATAAAAACCTGACTAGTGCAACTAGTGGGCGTTTGTCCCTTACTAGAGAACATCTACACAGTAACATGCTGCCGTTAATTCCACTGGTGTGACTAAACGCCAACTTGTATCACGAGTGGACTGCATGCAAATGAGCAGGCGGGACAAAAATGTTCATTGGTCACTATTCAGATGGCATGTCGTGAAGCTTTAACCCTTAAGCTCCCGGACCATTTGAAATGAAAGTAGTGAATTTACTGTACAACTGTTTGAACGCATGTATTTACAAAGAAAATATCAAAATTACATGCATTTATCTGTTACGAGCTGACTTTTTTATGTACTAGGCCACAGACTTGAGTATTACTTTACGGTACAACTCTTGCATACATTGCGCATACATGCTACATTCTCATGCCGAATTTCAAGGGAAACAGGACTAAATCGACAGGAGTTTCTAAACGGATTCGGTCGAGGATTCAAGGTAATTATTATCTAAAATAGCACTATGTGTGCACTTTAAAAACGTTGTGCAAAAAGCGTATCTTTATGTTGAATTATTTACGTAAACTGAATGATAACTGCCAGCTTTTTTTTTCTTATAACCAATAATCTCGACGAATATTTGTTCATATGTATAACAATTCCGATTTACGCATTTATGTCCAAGAACTTTCAACTTAAATAACTCTTTGTTTTGTGCTGGCAGGCATGTCGGAGTTTATATCGACACAACAGCGTAACTTTACTTTCAAATAATAAGGTCTTTTTAAGCCAATTGCCCGCTTTTGGCCAAAACATTTAATACGTTAATAGAGCTATTTCTGCGTCCTTACTAAAACATGTTTTTGTTTTTATTTTACGTGTTTTATGTTACATTTAAATGTTAAAAAAATAATCATTTTATAAGACAGACCAATAATATACCTCTTTCTGAAACAGAAACATGTTTTTTAGGTAGCCATGGCTGGAAAATTAGAAAAGGAAAAAAAAAGGTAGATAAAAAAAAAGTTTGTAAAGCTAAATATTGTAGTAGGTAGTTACTCCCTTCCTCCATACTGCATTAAATCATACAATGCCCTGTCCACCTCCTGCAGGGACATTATCCTCCTCAAGATCGCCGGAGTTGAGTATGTGTGCGGGCGAAAGGCCAACTGATCTGACTGAGCACTCTTTTGGCAAGTGCCACACAATGTGCAGCACCAACTACTGGACCAGCGTGCAGAACTTCATGGTGAGCTACAGGCTTGCCCAGTGCCTGCACTTGCTGAACCTCGTTGGGTTCTTCTCCTGGACCGCGCCAAGGTAGAGGAGAAGGGGGATGATGAGGTGATCTTAGCCGAGCTTGCCAGGGAACTGTCCGACGACCAGCCGGACCAGTCAATGGACTAGTTGCTCCTCACTGCCATCTGCACGCCACCTACCTGGCCAGGAAGGTCCAAGCCAACTCGTCTGTGGCTCAGTGCTGCAAGCGAGAGAAGTTGGAGATTGACATGGAGCTCAAAAGGGGCGACCCACCCTCTGTGATGTTCGACGCCCTGGTTGAGCTGGTTGAGGAGACGGCCATCTCTCCCCATGGCCCCAATGGCGTCCTTCGGGATGTCGTTGTGGAACTCGCTGATGTGCGGGGAGGACAAAAAGGAGTGCAGGGTCCAGTTCCTCTCCCTTGCTATGCGCCACAGGGGCAGGTTCGGGGACCTGCTCAAGTTCCTGACGGCCTCACACCCAACCTGGCAGGGATACAGGTGCCGGGAGGGGCACAGGCTGACCAACGCCATCTTGCTCCACATCAGCAGGTCCCTCTTTAACTGTTTTGGTGCTAACCTTCCCGGGCTTCAGAAGCGAGGAAGAACAATGACTTGGAGCAACTGCCCGGCAGGAGGAGCAGGGTCGAGGAGAGCAGGAAGGAGATGGCGAGTGACTGGAACATGTACAAGTCCACGAACCTGACCCGGGCCTACCAGCAGGCTAAAGTGATTGTTGAAGGGCGTGGGCCAGATAGCCAGAAAGACGTGCTGTGGCAATATTGACACCGGAATTCAACCTAAATAAGTTGTGATTGTAAATAGAAAAATGCAAATGCTGCTTTTCTTGAGTAAAGTTAAGATGTTTCTGCATGCTTTCCTCAAATATAACGTTTCTGGTGTGAAAATTGAGTGATTAATTTGCTGTTTAAAACATAGGTTGAAAATGCACTATAGTCATTTTATGTTTTGTCATACTTACATAAAAAATAACTAATATGTATTTTCTTAGGGAATGACTTTTAATTTTTTATGCCGCTGCTCATGGAGACTCCTGTATGCCTAAGGTAGGTGCCCGTTTTGGGTTATTGGTCGCTAGCTGCTTTGGTTTTGAAAATATTTTTAAAGTTTTTGAAAATAGGCCCACGACGGATCTGCCCTGGGCCACATTTCCCATCAAGTAATAGTGAAGTCTGTGGCTAGGCTTTTAAAATGAACATAAAATGAAAAAAAAAAAGGTGCTCTTGCCCCCATGCCTATTACCATACCGTACAGTTCAAACAAATTCTGACCACACGATGGCAGTAGACACCACTATGACAAGTCTTATGAGCATGTTTTTATTTTTATTTATTTTTTTATCAGGCTTTACATGCTCGAGGCTTGATATCAAGCTAGTGGCGCTTATAGTGCTTACTAGTTAACAAGTAAGCTTCAGTTGCCCACTTTAAGCTTACTTGTTAACTAGTAAGCACTTTGAGCGCCTACTTGTAAACATGTAAGCTCAAAAATTGCCCACGAGTTCACTAGTGAAGCTAAAATAAAGTCAAACTAGTGAACTAGTGAGCATTTTTTGTGCTTACTTGTAAACACGTAAGCTAAAAAAATGCCCACTAGTTTACTGGTGACGTTAAAATAAGGTCAAACAAGTGAACTAGTGAGCATTTTTTTGCTTACTTGTGAACATGTAAGCTCAAAAGTGGGCAACTGGAGCTTACTTGTTAACAAGTATGCACTACAAGAGCCCACTAGCTTGATATCAAGCCTAAGAACGTCCACTAGTTTGATATCAAGCCTAAGAACGCCCACTAGCTTGATATCAAGCCTAAGAACACCCACTAGCTTGATATCAAGCTCTTACAAGCGCTCACTAGCTTGATATCAAGCCTACAAGCGCTCACTAGCTTGATATCAAGGCTAAGAACGCCCACTAGTTTGATATCAAGCCTAAGAACGCCCACTAGCTTGATATCAAGCGCTTACAGGCGCTCACTAGCTTGATATCAAGGCTAAGAACGCCCACTAGTTTGATATCAAGCCTAAGAACGCCCACTAGCTTGATATCAAGCCTAACAACGCCCACTAGCTTGATATCAAGCGCTTACAAGCGCTCACTAGCTTGATATCAAGTGTAAGAACACCCACTAGCTTGATATCAAGCGCTTACAAGCGCTCACTAGCTTGATATCAAGCCTACAAGCGCTCACTGGCTTGATATCAAGGCTAAGAACGCCCACTAGCTTGATATCAAGCCTAAGGCGCCCACTAGCTTGATATCAAGCGCCTACAAGTGCTCACTAGCTTGATATCAAGCCTAAGAACGAATAAATACTCAAACGGCGATAGGACGAGTTGTCGCTCCTCCTATTTTACCCAGGATGCATCGGTAAGGACAACAGCCAATCATGATACTGTTTGTGGCAACCAAAGACAGACGAAGCCGGAGAAAATCCCTTTTAGAAGTAAAGCTCTTTTTGTTTTATTTGTAAGTAATATTGTCGTACAAAATGTGGTTTTACGATTATTTTTCAGATATGTTGTTCGTTTAGTTTTTTATTTCTAAGTAATCTTGTCGGACAAAATGTCGTTTTACGATTATTTTTCAGATATGTTGTTCGTTTTGTTTTTATTCGTAAGGAATATTGTCGTACAAAATGTAGTTTCACGATTATTTTTCAGAGGTAATGCTCGTTTTGTATTTTTCTGCCAATAAACTTTCTCTCAAGATTGCAGAGTTTTGCGTGTCCCGTTTTGACGTTCTCAGTAGGCGCCAAGAGAAGCCTCATGTTGGCAGAACTTTATGAAATCTGCCGCTGGCTCTGACGTCCGTAGCCGTTAAAAAGCAATATAAAAGTGCAATTTTTGGAACATAATATTCTTATTACTGTTTGTTGCTTTTGTATGTTATTATTGTATTTCCTTGCTCTTATCCATGGAGTACAACTTTGTTGTGACTGTGACTGTGCGTTAGAAATAACAGTTGCGCCGTTTTTAGTGTGGAGACAACTGCTGAAAGACGCCGCTGCACAGGAATTGCTTCACTTTGGACCTTAAGATGGCATCTTCAGCAACATAATGCTGTTACTTAAGAACATCAGGAGGAGAAGCACAGCATTTGTCATCATCATATCCGATATGATTTGAGAGATTTGTCTCTAATATTTTTAATATACCCTTTTTAATCGTTGTTAAATTTGTTGTATATAGTTCTTGTGTATTTAAATATTTTTACATAAGTATTTTAAATTGGTCTAGACATGAAAAGTCTGAAAAGAATTGGTGAAACAACAATTAAAATTTCTTCCAACATCTAACAGAGATCACACATGCTGTCAAAAAAAAATCAGATTTCAATAAAGACCGTAGAAACCTGTAGGCACGTTAATTGGTTCTGTTCAAAAGTAAGGAGCCAGGGCTCTGTTTTTGTATTTTACTGTATTTATTTTGTTGGTTTTCATGGTAAAGATAATGAAAGACAAGGTGCGGATGTCAACAAGTACACCGCTGACACCATTGCTCTGCGAAACATTCTCCAGTTCTACCAGACCTGCATTTACAACACAGTTTGCAGCAGAAGCCTGATAATAGCGCATTTATTTTAGTTTTGTGAGACAGAAGAGAAAAGACATTCAGGTGAGTGGGTCTCAAGAAGAACCCTGTGTGACTAAAATGTTGGTCTTCCACTAATGGATGGCTTATATACAGTAGAACAGTAAATAATAAGTCTCTGAAACTCATAAAAGTATTTGCTCCGGCAGAGATCTACGTAGTTATTGTTCATACTACTGTAATGCCCGTTATGTGGGGGTCAGTGCCTCGGCCATCTCCCGTCTGCAGATGGTCCAGAACGCTGAAGCACGTCTTTTAACAGGCACATGCAAACATGAGCACATTTCCTCCTGTACATTTTAGGATTCATTTTAAAATCCTTTTATTTACTTTTAAATCCCTGAACGGTCTTGTCCCTCTCTACCTCTCTGAGCTTCTGCACACATTTTGTCTTATCAGATTTAACTTTTATGTCTTTGAGTTGTTGTGTCTGTTTTTACAATGTTTTTATCTTTCTGTATAGCACTTTGGTCAGCTGTGGTTTTTTAAAGTGCTTAACAAATGAAGTTGGATAGTCTTGAGTTTCAGAATTTCAAAAAATCAACAACAAAAAAATAAACCAGTAAAGTGACACATGATCTAATATATTGTATTGATATTTAGCCCAGGACAGTAAACAACTGTGGAAACGCAGACTCAGGCTTTACAGGGTTAATTCTTTGCTGGGTGGAGCACTTATCTAAGAGCCAATAGGAGTTGTCATCATTTTTTTCTTTCCCGCCCCCTGATTAGCATTTGGTGTAACTAGTGCAACTAGTGAGCAAAATGTGTCCAGTTGTTCTACTAGTGAACATTTGGGCATCACTTGTTAGCTAGTTGAACTAAAAATACCCTTTGACTAGTTGACAAACGAGTGTATTGGCATCCACTAGTTGTACTAGTGAGCATTTTGGGTCTCACTAGTATAACTAGTGAGGTCAAACTGTCCCACTTGTATAACAAGTGGATATTTGGCACGTCAGTAGTTAACTAGTAAAACATTTGACACTCACTAGTTCGATATCAAGGGATGTAGGGGAGCACACTAGTTAACTTGTCAGTAATTTGTCTGTCACTAGTGTCACTAGTGGGTGTTCCGGCTGTCACTAGTAAACTAGTGGAGGAAATCAGAGGTCACTAGTTAACATGTAGGAACAAACTGTGTTTGACTAGTTAACATGTTGACGCTTTTATGTCTTACTAGTTAACTAGTAAGACTTTGAACATGACTAGTTCAATCTAGTGTGCCACATGTGCATCAAAAAGCGAACTAGCTGGGCAATTGGCACTACAAGTGTGTTTCTTGATTTCACTAGTTGGACAACCAATCAACACTTGTTGGACAAAAGTGCCACTACTTGTTGAAAATTAGCCACTAGTCGGCGTTTTTGTACAACTAGTAAGACAAAGCTAATAACTAGTTTGGATGTACGTCCAACTAGTGCCGGCAAAGACCAAACTAGTGAAAAATGCAAATGGCTGATATCCTTGATATCGAATAAATGCTCAAAAGGCTTGCCATAAAAGACACACAAGGAAACAAATGACAAGACATAAAAAAAAGTAATCTAAACAACAATAAACAGCTTTTGACAAAGCATTAGTGAGGCATTAGAAGAAATGTAAGCAAGAAGAAAATACACTCTTCATAAAAGGCTGTATTAAGATATGTCACGATTATGGACACTTAAATGACCACTTCTACTGTGATCGCGAGTGGTGTCTGTCTGAACCTAATTGATACCATGTCCTACAGTATGAGAGGCTCTACTGCACTATCCATTGGAGCAATCATTATTCAATTGTACTAATCACAATAAAGAGTCTTCAAGTGTTGTTAACGAAACACTGGGAGCCACAATGCTGCTATATTTAAAATGAGCTCACACGCACGCGTGCACGCACACACACGCATGCACACACTCAAAAGAATAACACCGCTAAATGATCATACATCAAATGCAATCATATAAACATGTGTAAGCACAAACTGCATCATGCCCACTCCTTTCTTTTACAAATCTCTTCCCTCTTTTTGAATGTAACATACAATGTATGCACTGAGTCTGTCCATGTCAACAGTGCCTGTGTACGTGCGCGAGCATGTGCGCAGTCGTGCTCGTGTGTGTTTGTGCGCGTGTTTCAGCGGCGCTGTGGATGCTCGGCTCATGCACAGAGGTTCTCGTCAGACGCACGTTTATTTTTGGGTGCGCTCTGACGTCAAGAGCGTACACGTTTCATTCAACAGGCAAAGAAAGTAAGTTATTTATAACCCACAATGTCTCCAGGTTGCGCTCCTTGAGTGCGTGCACTAAGAAGAATCCAAAGCATCCTCCTCGTCGGGTGTCGGGACTCACGCGTTTGGGAACAAAAAAAAAGCCGCTCTCAGGTGTGCTCATGTGCGTCCCACTATATCGCTACAGTGGGTTTGCGCCCCGGCGGTAACCGAGGCGAGGTGTGGATGGCTCACAAATATAGGGAAAACATCAAAATTATAATTTTGCGTAAACTTTCTGTTTTGAATCGAGCTACCTCTCCTCGTTTTTCCATCCTGCCGTGACGCAGAGAGGCTGCTTGTGAGCATGGGAAGCCCATCTTCTGACCAGGTAAGCCCAATCTACTATTATATTAAGACAGACTTATTAACAGGCAAAAGAAATTGCCATTGGAGGGGTCCACTCAGCATCCAAATTAATATTCTACTTAATATTCCGCCATGGTTAATACACACAAGATTTGATCTATAAATAGATCCCTAAAGGGTTGGAGCACGCAGGTTTTGTGCCCAACTTCTACAAATATTAATGCTTTTTTTTTACGCAATGATTTTCGTTGATTTAATTTGTTCTCTTTTACTTTTATGGTAATTAATAAGATACGTTGACGGATTCTCCACGTTTTTCGCTTTTATTGATCCCGCCCTCAAATGAAACGACAACAAAAATGTCTCGGGTTTATGCTTGTTCATGTTTTGTATCGTCTCTGTTGCCTATCATCATTGCAATGTTGTCACAGACTGCCATCTGCTGGTGTTTCTTCAACAGGACAACGCGTTTTTAATATTTATATATTTATGTGCTGTCACCCCCCCCCCCCCCCCCAAAAAAAAAAAAAAAAAAAAAGCTGTAACGTCCACACAGAGAAAGAGAAAAGCTGTGAGCGTCGGGGCGATGGCTGACATTCTGGAGCTGCGCACAGACGGGAACTCACTTCTGAAAGCGGTGTGGCTCCGACGCTTGAGGCTCACCAGACTCCTCCTCGAGGGCGGCGCGTACATCAATGAGAGCAACGAACGCGGCGAGACGCCTCTCATGGTGGCCTGCATGTCGACGCACAGCGACCAGCAGAGTGTCAGCAAGTCCAAGCTGGTCAAATATCTGCTGGACAACCAGGCTGACCCCAACATACAAGACAAAGGAGGCCGGACCGCCCTGATGCACGCCTGCATCCACGAGGCTGGCCACGAAGTGGTGAACCACCTGCTGAGCAACGGGGCTGATCCCAGCCTGGAGGACAGGGCCGGGGCCTCCGCACTGGTTTACGCCATTAATGCCAATGAAAAGCAAACGCTCAAGCTGCTCCTGGATGCATGCAAAGCCAAAGGCAAAGAGGTTATCATAATCACCACCGATAAATCACCGTCCGGCACCAAAACCACCAAACAGTACCTAAATGTTCCTCCGTCTCCAGAACTGATCGAAAAGTCCCCCCCGGCATACTGCACCTCCCCTTCTGATATCGACGTTACTGCGTCTTCTGAGCAAGAGCAACAAAATACGGTCTTCAGCTTCCAGACAAAGCTCAAAACATCCTGCTCAGCCAACAAACTGGCCAACGGGCCCTCGTCGCCCACGCGGCGGCCCGCCAGCCACAAGCGAGCACGTTTACCTCAGCTGAAGCGTCTGCAGTCTGAGCCGTGGGGGCTGATAGCGCCCTCGGTGCTGGCCGAACGGGCGAGCAGCCACGACGAAAGCAAGAAGGCCAGCTCGGACGAGGACGTGGTGGCGGGTGTGAACGGCCTGACTCTGAGCAAAAAGGCCGCTTTGTCTCGGCAGAACAGCGTCGACGGCAAAGAGAGCGCTTTCCCGCCGGTGGGCGAGCAGAGCTACAAAATGACAACCTCGCTGTCGGTTCCGCCGACCTCTAAAGCGGCGTACGAAAGATCACTGGGCCAGCACCAGCCCCTGGCGCGACGCAGCACCGTACCCGCCGAGCAGGAGGCCGCTGGCGTCGGGCATCCCACTTTCAGAGACATCATGCACAAGAGGCGGGTCGGGACAGACCACTATGACTCCGATTCCCAGCTCTACTCCGACTCTGTCATGCTGGACTCCCCAAAGGTGCCGGTGGAGCGAAGGAAACTGAATACTTCCCCTCTGGCCCTGTTGACCAGCTCCAGAGAATCCCTGGACAGCAACGCCAGCATGCCCTCGCCCAGCGCCGTCCGCCGACGTCCGCCGGGCCTCTTGGAGAGGAGGGGCTCGGGCACCTTGCTCCTTGATCACATCTCCCACACCAGGCCGGGCCATTTGCCCCCTCTCAACGTCAACCCCAACCCTCCCATACCTGACATTGGCGCCAGTAGCAAGCCATCCTCGCCTTTGGCCAGCGCTATTCGATCCTTAGCGCCGGTAGCACCAAACACACCAAAGAGAGGCGGGCTGAAGTGCAAGAAGAAGCTTGTGAGAAGACATTCTATGCAAGTGGAGCAGATGAAGCAGCTGTCTGACTTTGAGGAGCTAGCTCATTAGCGACTAGGGGGGTTTATGCAGCATTTCTTGTGTTAACATTGTCAGCGAGTACATCCATGACTTCAATTGTGTAGACTCACAGGTGAGTAGATGTTGAATAAAGATCTGGAAAAACAGAAGTTACAACAGCAATATAGATAGGGTTCCTCCTTGTGTCGTCTGGAGGATGGTCTTTTGACACCATGTCTGCTTTAAATGTCTTGCCGTTTTGAATGTAAATAAGACGTTATGACGCACACAGAATCTCCCCCAATGGTAACGTAACATGCAGGGATCATTCTTGATCCCTTTGTAGCCAACGGGCCACTTGGGTGCACTTTGTGCATATGTACTGTAAATAGCACTAACGAGGGGCTTGTTCTTGAGTCGAGATGTAGCGCTGGATGAGAGGTTTGACTGTTTGTAGCAAAAATGTGCAAAGTGCCTTCAAGATTGAAGATTGGGGTAGAAAGAGTGGCTATATACATTTGATGTAATAAAAAACTATTTAATACAAAAATGCCTTTCGTTTAATCAATTTGCTTGGCCTCACAGAGGGAACTGAAGTATATAAAAACAGGTACAATGATATAAGTTGCAGTGCTTCTTTACTGTGGAGGAAAAAAGTGAGGCAAATTGTAAGTATTTCATGCATTTTATTTTCACATGTACTTGAAATATTCGATTGAATTCAGGCCTCACAGGTAATAATTTGGTAAATATTCTTTTATGCTTCTCCGATAAAACTTAAGATCATAAAATGTTGAACAGGGTGGCACATCGATAGTGTTTAGCCTCACAGTGCAAAGCTCACGGGTTCATCTCCAGCTCCAGCGCGGAGCTTGTATGTATGTTCTCCCCATGCCTGTATGGGCTTTGTTCGGGTTCTCTGACTGCCTTCCACATTTCAAAAACATGCATGGTAGGTATATTGGGCTCTCAAAATTGTCCTCAAGTGTGGTATTGAGTATGAATGGTTGTATGTATTTGCATGCCCTGTGATTGGCTAGCAACAAGTTCAGGGTGTACCCCTGCCCATGTCAGGGTATGCGGTGACGATAATGATTGGGTGCAAAAAACTGTAAGATCAATGATCCAAAATAACTTTAATCACTTTCTTTCCTCAGTTAGACTGAAATTTGAACAATTTCAGGAACGTGCACCATTTGGGTTTAAGATATATATATTTTTTTAATGTCAAAAGCAATGGCTTAACAAATGGCTAGGCATTTGTTTGGTTTAATGCCTTCAGCGCGGAATTATTCTGGGACAACTTCTGAAGAAGGCGGCAGTAAACGTTGAAAGTGGTAAAGGATAAGTATAAATAAAAACCAAGAAAAGGAAACCGAAAAAAAGGCCACGTGGGTACGCTCCAGCTTCAGACTATAAAAACAAGTCACAAAAGCATGCATGGAAGACACTTGAAATTGTCCTAAGGTGTGAGTGTGAATGGTCATTTGTGTGCCCTGCAATTGGCTGCCCAGCAGTTCAGGGTGTCCGCCGCCTCCTGCCCGAAGACAGTTGGGATAAGCAACAACACTCCAGTGAACCTGGTGAGGATAAACGGCTGAAGAAAATGATGGATGGATGCAGAAGGTCAGTTGAAATTGGCTCTATCTGTAGTGTACTGAATACGTTGAATGTGTTTATATGGCGACATCTAGTGGATGACAATCCACGTTTCGGTTTCCTCAGAAAGGGTTTCTTTGGCAGTGGTTCTCAACCTTTATTGTGAACCTTTATTGTGAAACATGTTTTCAGGCAAATACCCCTTAACCAGTGCAAAGAATTTTTGGGTAGAAATAAATAAATAAATGATAATAAAAATAAGTCAAAGACTTAAAATATGCCATCAGTGGTCCACAAAAAAAAAAAAATACCTAAAGTGTCCTCTTTTAGATCATAGAAGATGTCTGTCATCAAAAAGATATCATTTAATTATTAAGAAATCTTTTTTTAAAAATCAACATAAGGTGTCAGACATGTTCTCTAAAAGAAATAACTATAAATAAATATTTGTCCACAGAGAAATACAGTGGGCCCCCGGGTTACGAACTTAATCCGTTCAGCAGGTACGCTCGCTCATATAACGGGCAATCCAAACCCATGTTAATTCGTGAATGCGTGCAACGCGCGCAAAAGCCCTAGGTAGAAACACCACGACTGTACACATATATTAAAATTGAGTGACATAATCTACTGTAATTTTGCATTAAATAAGTACAAAGAAAAAATGACTTTTACCTTTAGAATGACGTGACTTGAGCTGGGTGGAAGCGGAGGGGAGCAGAGACCATCGCTCAAAGTCAACACGGCGAAGTAGATATGCTATTGGTCTTACAGTGTCACAGTAACTCTTTCAGTCAGGGTGCTAATCACGGAGATACTAAAACATCATCCTCTTATTTCTTCCTTTACCGCTGCTAGTAATTTTGGAAGCTATGTCTAACAGATAAAGTTTGCAAAGTCTTCACAACATTCCTCCCTTCCGTTTTTCACTCATTTTCTCTCCTTCCTTCCATCCCAACCAGCTGTGCCATCAAGCTAGATAAAGGCGTTCGGCCAATAGCATATCGGCACTTCTGTGATTGACGTGTGACGCCGGCCAATAGCATCTCCGTGAGTGAGACCGGGTGACCTTAATCGACCAATATCATATTGGCATCTCCGTGACTGACTGATACTTATTCGCACTTTTTTTTAAACGGTTGGAATGTATTGACAATTAATTTAAAAAAAAACACATTTAAACCAATGACAATTCTTTGTCCTGCAATCTGCACATTTAATTTCATGTCAGCTGTTTTTCCCTTTAGCCGTACAAACACTACACTTAAATGGTAATATATTTACACACCGTGACTGAGACAGTCACTGTGACGTTGTAAGACCAATAGCGTTCACAAGTATCTACTGAAGGTTTAAATGACGCATCTGCTGATTTTGTTGACGCAGTTAAGCGAGAAACATATTCACATACTTAATGGCCGGCATGTCGGATTGCTCGTAAGGCAAAAGGTTTGTTCGTAAGTGGGGGACAAAAATCTCCGTGATCCACGCTCGTAAGGCGAATTGTTCGTAAATCAGGGTGTTCGTAAGCCGGGGGTTCGTAAGCCGGGGGCCGACTGTATTCAACATAAAGTATCCTGTTTAGGGGTTACAGTAGAGATCTGTGAGTGTCTTTGATAGGCACTACATTACAGGAACGTTGGATGATTTTAGTGAGGGTGGCAAAAGTTACAAAGGAGATCACAAAGAATAAAAAGAAAGTCGTTTCCACGCTGCCCCGAACTGGGAACCTTGTGCATTTTGAGCAAATTCGATTAACAACTACTTTATGGAAACAAACACACCCGTTTGGTTTATTAGCAGAGGTACCAAACCACCTTGGGCGCTAGCAGGGATTCCTGCTCACTGCAAGACCGGTTTGGAAATTCCTTGTCAGTGTACTGAATAGAGCTTGCTTCCCTCTGCTTTTTAACTAAAGACCTTTCATGTGTGAGACGTACTGTACGTGATAATTACTTAAGTATTGAAACTGCTGTACTAAATGATCATTTTAGAGCCCACGGCCCACTTTGTGCAAGTTCAAACCTTCTTAGACGTGGGGTTTTAAGATTTGTCTTAAATCTGCAGGTTTCATTTTGGTATACAAAAGAAACATAAAAAACAAGCAATGGAATACGTTTGGAAGTCTTCAAAATAAACAAAGGTTCTTTATTTCAAACCCACAATTCAATTTGAGGTGCAAGATCCACAAAACACTATATACATAAGAAAACATTTGCTACAAGTTGAAAAACTTTAACCTGGGATGCAGAACAATGCACTGCAGGTCAGACCTGTATCAGACAAACTATAATCTATGTGAACCTTCCACTCGACTCAAATGACTAACATTTTTGCCAGTCATGCAGGAGACCCGCGAGGGCAGAACAGCCTATAAATTGGCCTACTTCTGATTTTGAGGTGGGTGTTTCCTAGAATAAAGCACTGTTGCCGGGGAGAGTTCTAGCTATCTTGTAATCAAACATTAAAATAAATAGTCATTTCTACAAGGGGTGCGGTAGACTTCACCCATGAATTTCCTATGTAGGGTTAATACTCATCCAAGTAACAAGCACACATGTACTCAATACTGAGTGTACAAATGCAAACCCGGAGACACTCAGACCTCAGGACTTCTCCCATCTGGGGCAGGACTGAGGGACACCTTTGAAGGAGACTCTGCATACTGTATAGTTGCCAATTCAAGCTTTGTTTTCAGTTGAATTTGAAAGTGACTCCTCCAGAATGGAAAAGCACAAGTTCAGAATAAAAACATGAACTAAACTGGAATGATGCTAACAAATGGGAGGTAGAATTGTACTAAATGCGGTGAAGGAGTAAAAATCGATAAGTACCCGTTAACAACGCACATATGTTTATTTATTTTCACCACTCTCCAGGTGCACCAAGTCATTTTGCTTTTTGTTTTACTTTTTACGTTCACATCCTTTATCAGTTTGGTTCAATGGTTGATACGCTACAGTATCTCAACTATTCCTGCACTGATGAAATATTACACGCATGCCATTTTTTGACACAAGTTCCATATATAGGTACAAAATTACACTTGAGAGAAACCGTAGCTTTATCTAATACTGAAGAAATTCCCTATGCGCTTCACAACACCACTAAATGTACTTCTATATACATATACCCCAAAAAGGGTAACAATGCAGTGTTGCTAACAATTTCAAATAGTTTTTAAGGCAAGGCTACAGACAAGGTGTTATATAAAAGTTCTGCTACACTACTCATGAGAAACCAAAGCAGTTGCGTTTGCTCTAGTGATGGCAGTTCAACACTAAAGGCCAACATCTCCACGCTTCTCCTGCCGTGCATGTTGAAGATCATTACTGTTGTGAATATAACGTACACGTTTGAGGCATTGAGTAATTGACAAAAAGAATCACGTTGCTTCCTTGTTGAACATTGAAGATTTTAGTTCACTACTGTGCTAATAACGAAAGTGAAGAAAATACGTGGCTTGCTAAGCCTACATTTGATTTGATTGACTCTGAGCGCTGTTTATGTTTATAGTGTTTCAGCGAATGAACACAAGTACAGATTCCAGCACAGACTATTGGTCCTAGAGTGCAGTTAAGAGGCAGTGCCAAGATGCTGCTTTTCACGTGAATAACAGTAACCTTTTTGTGGAATAATATCTGTAAATTTAGAACTATAGTCAAAGTACAATACCAACAGCGACAACAATTAGCAACAAGTGAGAGGCTGCTTTGAAGAGCACATATCTGATCATAAACAAGGTGACAACAATACAATGCGTTAAGTCTCTTTTTTTCTTTCTTTTTTAAAACACCAGCACTCAAGAGGAATTTGTGTCCTGAGGGTTTGACCTCACACATATCTGAAGGAGAAATGCATTTCTTTTTTCCTTGTCGAGTCTTATGTGCTTATTTGTCGATGGTTTGGAGGTAACACTAAGCTAGGTCCTGGGGATGGATGGAGCATGGAGAAGTGCACCCTACTGGCAACATGTAACGCTCCATCCAAGCTCCATTTGAAATAACAATCCAAACCTTGCGACCGCGTGTTTTGTGATCTGTGCTCAGCTGTCCACTTCTGGTATTCCTGCAGCATGCACACCGGCTCAGATCTTCTTGGGCTTGCGGCCCAGGTGGTAGTAGTAAGCCATGGTGACCACCAGGAAGAGGATTCTACTGAGAAGCAGCAGTATGGCAGCATTGGGCAGCATGCCAAGCTCTATTAAGGTGATTGATGTCACTGAAACCACAAAGCATCACATGATTATTAATAGACAATCACAAGTGCTAAGGCCATGCAAACGTTTGCCAACAGCTATAAAATACTGTATGTAAGGACATCATGTTTTTTCAAGCATACCCAACTTGATCTCAAGGGATGTGTACTTTGCTGAATTACATTGATCAACAACAAGGGAAACAATCCATTTGCAAGAGCCTTTGATTGGCTTTATTCTTTATTCTTGGCTTGATTTCCATTTTTGCCTAAACCCCAATCAAGGTTTGCTTTAGCTCAGGCGGGAACCAGTTCAACGTGGCCCTGGCCTACTGCCCAAAGGCGGCTGGGACAGGCACCAGCATGACAGCGACCCTAGTGAGAATGAGCAGCTGTCGAAAAGAAATAAACGAATCTCTGAAAAAAGTAGGTTGTCGCTTCACTGGTTGAACAGTAGAGGGCAGTTTCTGCACATGAATGAGAATACTGACGCGCTAAACTCGAATTTTGAGATTAAAAAACCATGATCATCTTTTGGATGCAAAGAAATGAAACCGGTCCATAAATGTTGCATGGGGAAATGGGTTGAATACCAAGAAATTGCACTGCAAAGTAGCAAGCTTCACTCAGCAGAGTCCACTGGATGATGATCTTCTCTACTGTGTAGAGGCCATTCCACATGATCAGTGCCAAGCCTGCATAGACAGACAAGCAGGGGTAAATGACAGGATCTGGGCCATTAGAATAAACAAAACAACAAATCCCTTGTACTACAGGAGTTCATAAAACCACTACACTGCGGCATTGTGTACACTTGACAATATAATGGGTCTATTGATTTAGTTAAATGGTTTGACTTATTGATTTGGAAAAAAGCTCATGTTCCATTTTGAGTTCTTTGCTGCCATTCTTCTAGTTAATGTTCCTGCACGTCACTGCCTTTCTGCACGCAGACAGACATGCTACGGAAACAAGCAGGGGTGGCCTTAAATGTGGGAGGGCTGATGGACCGCATTGTCTCGCTGCCAGATTGAGGCTGCTTGGCAGATGAGAGATCCCGTCCTTCAACCCCTTTGCTGCTTCTTATCTCGGAAGAAGTCAGCCCCCCCACTCCTCCATTTGATAATCCCCAAAGGCCTGTTGACATTCAACAAAGAAGAAAAAGACTGTCTTTTATTGCCGATGCTAGGTGGTTCAGACATTTTTGCACATCCATGTTCCATCTGTCCTTTGTGCGTGGCACCATGTTCGCAACCAAATAGGCTGCTTTCGTTGATTGGTTCAAATGTCACAGCAGCGGTGCACTATGTATGTTAGAATACAAAAATGTTAAATGACTGACTACTTTGGTTCCATAATTGAAAGAAAAATAATTGTATCAATTGCAGCAATATTTTCTTTTTTTTTTGAGTAGAGTTTAGTTAGGTTTTCTTTTAATTCCAGTTAAATGTTAAGTCTGATGATGAATGAAATAATGAATACCACGCATTACAGACTGAACAAGCCTGCATGTTGAGAAATAAAAGCAGCACCAATATATTTTCAATAACACACCGACACACTTGGCCTTTTTAGATACTCCTCCAACACAAAAATCAAGTCCCCTGGTGGGAAGCAAACTAGTACCTTACTGCTATTTATACTATATACCGTACAACACAACTCAAAATCTATATTTTGATAACGTCTTATTCTGACTCCCTTTGTTACAGGAAGATTCCCCGCAGGTGGCAAGTGAAAAGCTGCAGATCCGCCACCCAGGACTTTAAGCCGCAGGGTTCAAAGTATGAGAAAAAGGTAGTGGCTCTTAGTTGGAAATTTGCGGTACTTTTCGTTCTTCCCACACCCTCATGCCCCGCTTTTCCTTAACTGCACCTTGCAATTGCTCTGGATAACCACTGATGTGATCAAAGGTGTTTAAATTCTTATACTGTATAGTGGGGAGATGTGACTTCAAACAACCGCATGTGGTGCTTTTTAAGCCATGTTTATACATTTCAAGAAATCTGGAATGTTAAAAGAATACTTTAAAGCGTCAAATGAATTGTACTTAGTACTTGGTTGTTGCACGTTTTCAGTCACTTTCTTCCAACATGTAAACATTTTTTTTTTTTAAATCAAAGTGTTTTATTCAAGTCATGCTGTGTGAAGCTTCTGTAAATGTAAAGTAAATGTCCTAATCCTTTGCCGGAGTCAAGTCTCAGTCAAACTATAGTAAATGAAATTAGCCTATGTGGATAATATACTGTAGTGGAGAGTGACTGTTGACAAAGCACTGACCATCAATATAGATACAGTAGAAAATTGTTTGCTTGGATTTATTGGAAAATTTATTGCATATAAAAATATGCATTGCTTTATTAGCTGCAGGTCTCATGTCGTAAAAGGAAATTTGCAAAGAAAAAGGTCACAGGTGGATTTATAAAAATATTTAATTACCTCAAACGTTGGTGAAAGCTTTTTTTCCAAACAGTGCTATATGTGACTAATTAAATCATTGCTATCTTTATCTTCCTCCTCCTGTGCCTAAACCTACCAAAACCCTATTATTCAATGTGGGAACAGAATAATAAACATAATACCATACTATTGGGAGTTTTAATTATGGTCACTTTTTATTTAATTTTGAAATTTACTTTTAAAGTTAGGTAGTTTTCTATTGTTTTAAGAGCACAGATATTAATTTTATTAGACTGAGTTATTCTAAAATTTGAGGGTTTTTTTGTATTAGTGTTTTATTTTTTTCAAGATATTGTGTATATCTTGTGTGGAAAAAAAAAGTAAAATTAAATGTTGTCCAATATAAATTTCGCAGTTTTCAAAATACAACAGGAAATATTTTCTTTTTATTGTGCAGACTAAAAGAAGTTTTTGTTTTTTTGTGCAGACTGCAGAAAAATTAACAAACCTAGCTTGCAAATGGAAACATAAACAGGAGTCACTTTTGTTACAGGCTCATTTTTCAGCTGCAACTGAGATGTTCACCAAAACAACATATCTCGTGTTAGCTGTGGTGGGTGGCTTTTTTTTTTTTTAATTAATTTATGACTAACTTTCTTTGTCTTATCTGCCAATAATTTATCATCATTTGCTTCAACTGAAAAAGCAAAATATCATCAAAGAGGTGATTTCATAAGGACATCTTGTATTTCTGCTGTAGGGATGATTCGATTGAATAATTTGGTATTGTGATAACAAGAATTATTTTTTAAATCTTACTTGGTGAAAAACATATATAAACAGAAAAGACCAAAATACACATTTCCACTTTCTTATGACTGACCCCATTTTAATGTATTTGAACTCAGACTGTAATATTTAAGGAGAGCACTTGTTCTCTAGTGTCACATTTTGGACTTAGTTAAGTGACATAAGTAGTTGAATTATCTGTATCACTACAATCGTTTCAGTTTGTCGCTGAGAAGCAACATCGTATTTGTGTTGGCTCCCTCTAATGACATCTCAGTTGCACAGTTAAAAGATGCCAACTCCCAGATGATTGTTTGACCTTTTTCCAGGTGAAGCCTTTTTCTAGTTAAAGTTATTCTGTTACCTTTTATTAGCTAAAACAACCTTATTCCAATAAACTGTTCGGCATAACGCATGTTCACAAACATTTCGATGAGAATTTTGGAACGTTTGTCAACCGAGGAGGCTTCATTCAACAGCACATAAATCCTCCTGCCAGATGAAGTTAAGAAGTTAAATTCAAAATATTCTTGAATTATTCCTGGAACCTGGAACCAATGTATGAAACTCAAGACAAACTGACTCAAATTGCAGGGCTGGGATGAAAGCCTTGACCATTACCCCTAAGGGATGTTCTTCAGTCAACTGTAGTATGCATTATGAATGGTTGGATGGAACTGTTATAACTACACTTCAGTGGAAACCCAGTGCAGTGTTAAAGGATTAAGCATTAAAACATCATGTCTCCATTTATAGATACAGCTATAGATCAGTGAGGTGGAAAGTTGTGCGCATCATCTTTTTGCATCTTCATTCACTCACTCAGTAGCGCTCCTCCATAAAGGCGAATAGAGAGACTGGTTGTAGATAGTTCCTCCTCAAAAACAACCTCATATAAATGGTTGGGAAACACCAAGGCCTGTGTAGGAAAACGACAACGCAAATGTCATTATTTCAACACAGCAACATTCTCCCCCAAAATACAGCCACTGTGCCAAATGTGTCCAATTTGTGAGCAAGAAACCGTGAACACTGGGCGATATTGAACATTGAAGCAATAAAGTAGACAAAGACTTGACTGTTTCTCAGAATGTGTCATGGACGCACAACTGAAAAACTGACGATTCATTCATAGTTGCACATGACAATGACTGATGGACACAATTTGCCGAATTTCCACAGTGCTTACCATTAAGGCGATCACAGTAAAACCCACTGCTGATGTTAGCAACCACATCCTAAAGGAAGATACATAAAAGCATTGCGTGAAACCACTTCTTTTTTGTTCAGTTGACACATTTTGAATGTGACTTGGAGAGATGCACTGTGTTAACACAGTAACCGGCGAGTAATCGAGGAGCTAAAATCTCACCTCAGCCCGATTGGTTCTCGAACTGCAAATTTCATCTCATTTCCCAGCATCTGACTGATCTGAAAGTCAACACAGAAGATGAAGAAAGAGGGAAGACATTTGACAGTTAGCAGTTAACAGTATTAGTTCAAATTCAATAGATTGACATCCAAATGATAGTATTAGAAATGCGCCATCTTTTGAAGGTGCAGCTCATGGCTATTAATAAGATGCCATTAAAAAACAAAACACAAAGACAAATTGAGTGTCAGAAAATGTTCTCATGATGATAATTAGCGACTGTAAATGTCTTCAGCTCCTTAATCAGAGCCGGAAGATTAAGAAGAGATGTGTCATAACATCCACTTGTGAATTCCGGATGAGGAAAAATCAGCCAAGTCAATCCCAGGAGACAAATTGTTGGCTGTAAATTAACTTAATCTAGCCAGCGCTTGGTACCAAACAGTGCTTAATTTATATTCCTGAAAACTGAGAGCTGCCTACAGCGGAAAAACATGATTTTGATTTAGTAATATCATCAGGCATTTAGGAGTCACAAACGAGGTAAATTTTCAATAAACTTAATAACAGTAAATGCCGGTAAAATCTAGGGCACGTTTTACATCAATGTTTTATGAAACCGTACCATCAGGCCCAGACAGTGGCATATCATCTTGTTGATACCCCCCACCCCAGTGCAATTTTTGTGTGTGTGTGTGTGTGTGTGCACCCAGGCTCCTGCCCTAAACACAATGACATGGCATGCACATGCACATGCACAGCCAGTCCAGAACTACTAATTGTCACCCAAGGATTTTTGCAGGGCCTCAAATTCTCTTAAAAGATTCTTCATGACTGACAGGTGTCAAGGTGATTGGATAAATCTGAATTTCCTCCGCCCATACCAGCCAAACAGCCTGACTAATCCACTCCCAGCTATATACAAATAACCAACAAATTAATTCTGAACTTTTTTTTTTTTTTTTTTTTTTTTTAAATGGGCCCCTAAGCAGTCTTTAGGCCTCGTTAATAATTACACATCTCGGCACAAATGAGTAACATGTTTAACAACAAATTCGGGCTTCATTTCCTTTTATGGTCCCAGCATCATTCTGAACAGTGGAATGAGGCAGGACACAAATAGCGAAGGCAACACATAAAGTTGGCAGCATGGGGTGGTCTACTTTAAGATTCAAGAGTTTTATTGTCATAATCATCGTAATACTATTCTATACTATTCTTAATCTGTTCACTTCCCAAGCAGAATACATTCCATAATCGAGCAAATAATAAAGCAGGCAATAAAAAAATTACGTTGATTGAATAAATAACTAAAAAGAATAATAGAAAAAAAAATTGAGATCCACTACTCGGCACAACACAAGAGCACAATTAACTGTTCTATATGAGAAAACCAAATTGACCCTCTTCATTCACACAGAACGAACGCTGCATTAATCATTATAATAAAAAAACAAACGAAACAATTCTACAGCTAAAATTGCTTACATGAAAATGTATATCAATTACAAGGTCTTTTTTTTTTTTGCTTGATAAAACTTTGAAGTTATCATACTGAAACAAACGAAGCAAGAAAAAAGAGTTTTATATTGGTGATGACACCAAGTACTGTGAGCATATCAGCATTTTGGAAGACAAAGGTCTAATTACAAGCCCAAATTCAATCCCACGCAGAGGCACCTGCATCTTACAGTTTGCAATATGATTATGACAATCAAATATTTTGAAAGAACATTTGTAGACCGTGCTCTGTAGAAAAAAAATTATACATCCCAATAATGATGGATACTGTATTTACATGATATCAATGGCAATTTGCTGTTACCCTGTACTTACAACTCATTTTGAATAGAAAGCACAATATTCGGGCTGAATAGTCAAGGATGATGCAGAACCATTGCTGTGGTACATTCATACTATATTCATGTGGCAACAAAGCTACCTCAAAGATCAAACGTTCTACATAAACCATACATAAGGAATCCATCAGTGCCAGATGACCACAAGACTTTGTGAATATGCGTTCTTGCACTTATAGGGTGCTCTCCGACATTAACACATGACTGTTTGTCTCTTGAAAATGTGCCATAGCGAATAGAGCAACAACCGATGGCAAAGGATTGACTTGGGGGAATATCGCCTGGGGAAAAACAGGAAATGAAGAACTCGAGTGGCATTTGAGGACAGATGCTTAATCGCAGCTGCTCTGCCTTATTTTTATCCCCATTCATTATTCCGTCCGAAGTGGGCACTAAACAGAATGAAAAATTTCCAGGTGAAAGAGAATCTATAAGAGGCTGCTCTGGATTTTGACAGTTTATAAAGTAGTAGGCGTTTGTGCAGGCCTTATCTCACGCTGTCAGAGCGTTGAACGTGCTGCCGTTGTGTTAAGAAGCTGGTAGTGAAACACAGTCAGTATGTGTAATAGTATAGCATAAAAAATGCTTCTATCTAACTTGAGTATTCGTGACGGCAATAGGATTTCTATCTAGGCAGGAAAAGGCAGCAAGTGAAGCACAAGAGAAGCACTTCCCTCTTTTGTTTACAAAGCCACATGGATTCGGAGATGCAGTTGTTTCCTTTCTAAAGCAAGCCTTGGCATGAAACTGACTTGCCATCTCCATTTTCTCCTCATCAGATTATACACCACCATTAAAATTCTAATGATAAATGTCTGATTTAAACAGGGAATTAAGACAATTTACATGCATTAAACCAAGTGTGACTGATACTGCATTACCATGCAATCATTACACTCCATAACACTGGCCACAAGATTCAGTTAGTAGCTTGGATTGTCAAGCATTAACAGATAGTACTGCAATTCGACAGAGGGACTAGGTATGTGTCCAACATTAATCTCGGTGTCAAGGGATGTTGGAGACAGATGTCTAATTTGGCTCCTAAAACTGTGTAATGGTCCTTACGGTGTTTTCAATTTCCTTACTTGATGTGACTCTCGAATCACCCTTTCGAGGACAACTTGGTCACTTGTGTTTTGGAAATGGATGTTTTGGATATGCATAATAATCTATATGCATACGTAAAGCTTTTTTGGAATGCACAGCATCCAATTCCTCTGTCTTCCAGAGGAGTTATTACTGATGAGCGTTGGCGCTGTGCTGGCTTGGCTCTCTGGAATGTGGAATGGAAATTCGCTGAAGCATAAGCAGCAATTGCAGAGAATGGCACACTGGTACACGTAATGAGCCAATTAGATGATTGGTGCGGCTTTGAAAAGGGATCACGGACTGTGTTAAATGCATTGCTCTAAAAATAACTACTGAGATAATGATGAACCAAGTGCTTCACATTACTTACACCAGCTACAATTTGCCTTTTGCTGTATCCACAAGATTGGAATTTAATCTGACCTTTGATCGGTGAACTTCCCCATCGTCATCTTCGCCTCCAACTCCCAGAATCTTACGGCTTTTCAGGCGGCTTATCAAGTCTGTCTGACTGTGCTTCTTCATCAGAGGAGGGTGGGGTTTAGAAGCCATGATCACCACGCCTGGGGGGAAAAATAAAATACAATAAAACATTTTGGGCGGGCGGAGGAGTGTTCTTTTTCAATACTGCTAGATGGCAGAAGATTCCTATAAAATGTAAAAACAATTCCTATGAGGAATCAAAACGACTTATAAAGGATAAAGCAAACATTACACTTAAGTGTAGAAGAAACAGTATAGGCAGATATTTGCTGTCGTCTTAACTCAGAGTTGACCCGATTGACAATTACTTTACTGGTCTGCTGAGAGGCCGGCTCAAAGTATAGGCTGTGAAGGGCTGGGCACTTTAATGACAGAACAGAACGGCCAAGCTTCAGTATGACAAATCTAAATTCACTTTGTCTAATTTAGGAAGGGACCGGAAAAAAAAATAATGAAACTCAATAGTCCAATTCTCTTCACTCCATCATTGTTCATTCATTTTATCTAGGTTAGTGTAGTAGCGAGAATAGATGAAAAGAAGTGTGACTGCACCAGACAATAGTGGCCATAATATATGATTTTCAAGATTCTCTTGATATAAAGTGCCTGATTTACTAAGATCCAATTTAGAAGGCGCTAAATTCAAAGTTGTTCACTGACAAAAGTACGTTGTTGGCGGGAGTGCTGGAAGCGAATTAGATTGCAATCGTAACCCTAATAGCAGGGAAACAATTGTGTTCATTCCCTGCTGCAAAATTTCTCCTCAAAATCCTCAAAATTAACAGAAAAAAAAACTAAAATACCACTTTATCTTTGGTGGCATCATCTTCTCCTTAGCAAGCAATTGTAGACACAAAAGGCATTTGGACAAATTTAAAAATGATGACATTTTTAAAAACATATCAATTCATTCAATCTCAGTCATGTATTTTCACAGTTTTTTAAAAGTCCGGACAATTGATGCTTAAGTACATTAAGGACATTAATTTCTAGATACTTAAGGGGACAGTGTGTAAGACTGTTTTTCATTAAAAAGGAATCATTTAAATGATTATAACTTTCAAAAACTTGCAAATGAATTTCTTCTTAATGTGCCCAAATGTTAATAAATGTGTTCTTAGTGACCAAAAGTTTGTTTTAAATGTAATCATAATAATATATTGTATTTTCCGGACTATAAGACACATTGGTATATAAGCTGCAGCAGCAAAATGTGAGCAACAAATGATTTTTGTCACAGATAAACCGCATTGGACTATATGCCGCAGATAATAATCTCAGATCTTCACGCAAAAAGACAGTATATGAAGTTTATAATTTTTTTTTATATATTTTTTTGTAATTGTCTGCCAACAGCCTCTCTTTGATAGTGTATTTTAGTGAACATAACACATTCTACATAGTTCCTATACTGTACAATCATAAATACATAATTAACATCACATATACTACTGTATATAAAATTAACACCACAAATTTAACCAAAATTTTATACATTCTTTTATTAAATTTAGACAAATATATATATTTTTTAATAATAATTGTTTTAACCCTTTTGAGCACGGCCGTGGATTCACATCTTTTCAGTTCTATTTGATAGGTGTTCCATAAATTGACACCTCGAACAGATACACACATTTGCTTGCTGGTGACTAGCAAAAAAATAAACAAATAAATAAACAAAACAAACAAAAAACACAGATAAGCCGCACTGGACTATAAGCCGCAGGGCTCAAAACACGAGGAAAAAGTCGCGGCTTATAGTCCGAAAAAATACGATAATCACTTATCATTAAATTATATTACATGGGGGTTGGCACTTCTCCTGTTATAGCTAGGTACAATTATAAATACTTAAGTATCTGCGATTGAATGTCTGGAGTCTTTAAAAGAAAAAAAAAGGGAAAATACATCCCTGGCATTGAATTAGATACACTGGTTGAATTGATTGCTTCATTGAAGAGTGATGAATACTTTCTCAATTTGATATAAAATGAAATTAACATACACACACACACACACACACATATATATGTACACATATATATATATATATATATATATATATATATATATATATATATATATATATATATATATATATATTCGTACAGTATATCAGTCACCCACTCTATTGCTATGTAGTGAAGAAAAACAGATTCTAAGGAACCCAGAGCCTATACCATATTTGCATCTGAACCAAGAAATATACTAACTTTGGATGATGTAAGAACTTATGGTTAATGAGTACAGCCTGATGAATTAATCACAGTCAAGTGTTGATGGTTTCAATTCACACAGGTCCACAGAGGCATGGAAAGCAACTCAACTCTACTTCATATATATGGCTAAACAAGGCCTTTGACCATTTTACAGAAAAAACAGTCTTGGCTGTGTGTTAGAATGATGTTTTATAATATTAAAAGCAATGACTCGTATCTGTTTAGATCATCCCAGTAGGTAAGGAGCTGTGCAACTGTGTCTTATTTGGGGGAAGTAGAAGATAAGCAAGGGTGTCTTCACTCTTATTTAAAAACAACACTTTTTTTTAACATACCTAATTTTGAATTTAAGGGTTTCCTGGGGAGTTCACACATTTCCCACAGTTTCTACTATGTTTAGCCATTTTGTCATTTCACAAACACATGCCCTGCCAGAAAATTCAGCAAACAGAGACAGCTATCTCTCTTGTACACATTGCCTAATAGTTTATGTATTCTCTGTATGGATATTTGTATATACACTGCATTTCTTAAATGTCAGCACTCTATACAAGGTGTTGTTTTAAATTAGGCTTATATACAATCATCCTACAATCAACCTCCAATACCAACCGTATGGAGTAGATGTGTATTCCTCAATTTTTTGAATAGTGTGTGCTATTGGCTTTTCTGTATATCCATCCAATTACTAGAGCTGCCTATCTACACTAGAGTTGCAGGCTTGCTGGTGCTTGTCCCAGCCGACTTCTGGGCGTAGGCAGGGAACTACCTGAATATTCCCTGAACATTTCAATAAAACAGATAACCAAAAAACTTTCATTTACCAGCCTTCAGTGTCTTAATCCCTAACTGATTCAAGTAATCATGACTCCCAACTAAAGAGCCCGATTGCTTTTTCAGAACCCAGGCCCGATCACATAATTTTAGATGGCCGTAACCGGGGGTAAAAGATTGAGTTTTATTTATATTATTCTACAGAGCAATAAAATAATCCAGAGTAACACGGATATTGCTCAAAGAATGAAAGGTATATCTACATTTTGTACTACACAACATCACAACACCGCTGGAAAAGTAAACACAGCCTATAGGGGGGTCATTCTGGTAGTCTTTGTGGGATGCTAAAATGAAGCTAACATCAAGTAACAATTATATTGTTTGTAGTATGGAAATAATTAACACTGCAACGGCAGCCTACAGTGTGTATAAATGATGTATTTCACATAGCGGAAAGGATAGCACTTTTTTTAGTTTCACCTAAAAAAAAGAAAAAAAGAGTAGATAATTAAATAAAGAAATGGGGTAAATTTGATGCATTTTTTTCCCCCTTCTCAATACATTGGTCTGTACTCTGTATGGGCGGGTCCTCAAAATCAGGTGACTCAGAATTGGGTACAAATGAATGTGATTGGTACGTCCCTACTCTCAACAGAATAAATAGTGCAAAAAGTCAAATAAATAAAATGCCACAAAAGTTCCACATGCCACACAGTGTGAAGAAAGGGGCAGGAGACGCTGCACTGCATTCAGGCTGGTCTCCAGTGGCTGCATGCTGCAAGTACGAGTCGCAGATGATTTTTTTTTTTTTTTTTTTGCCATCAACCATTAAAGACATTGATCAACATATTTTTGCGTGAAGATCGACCAATCATGATTGGTGGCCGATCGATCATAGACACTAAGATACAATATTTTGGAATGCTGTATGCAGTGTAAAAGACCTCTTGCAAAAGTTTTTTTGAGGTCCATGGGGTGTGAGGGTTAAAGGCATTTTCATAGTTTTCAATGAAGAAAGATTGTTATGTGAGTATTTTGAGCTGAGTATTCAAGTTTAGGTACTAAATAAACTCACATCAAATAATATCTTTGAATATTATAGCTTTGCATCGCTTGATTCTTGCTGACTGATGTGAAAGGTAGGGTATATCTCGACCTCACACTGACAGAAACACATTACCATTCATTCAAACCGATGGGCAAAAAGTCATAAACCCATTTTGTTTTTTTGTTTTTTTTTCTGCCCTCCCAATCTAACAGTGTAAATTCTGTTGCAATTTCTGGAACCCCGAGGATGTCAACATGATGCATAAATATTTTCCCCTTTAGTTTGAACTGTTTTTTAAGATATTAGTTAGGTCTATTCTGGTTTGCTCCCGCCTCCTAATTCATTGGGAAAACACAGTCTGACTGAATACCAATCTAATCATCTTAGCGCATCTTGAAGTCTCCCATATGCTATCGAGAATAGTCATCAGTGGCTCTCAACAGAGACCTTCTCATCAAAGCTACGGTAGTTGTAATCATGACAGGTGTTTTCTACGATGAGGAGTTGATTGGACTGTGGGCAGTTGCTAAGCAACTGCATCAGCGCTACATTGGCAAGTCAAGAAGCAGTGTTAGCGCGAGTCATAGGGGAGACTTTTGCAGGAGTATTTGAGCATATGGAAGAATGCGTAGTTCGCTCAAGAATGCAGGGAAGCATCACATTTATAGTTGCATTCAATCATAGACTTTAATGGAGTCTTGGGTATGAAGCAGTTCAAGCTTCCAGGGGTCATGGCTTTAGTTATAAATATTGCAAGCATTTGGGGCAGGATGGCTCATGCTGTGCCACACAACCAAGTAAATGGGTCTTGACGCTGTAAAGACTTTAGTGATGGGTACAAATGCAGAGGTTCTCCACTATTAATTTCCATTTTACTGCTGTGGACTGTTTTGTTTTGAGTCTTCTTTATGCCCTGATAAAGCGAGACATTTTTGTGAAAATGTGTCATTACTACGAGGAACAGCAAACTAATTTAATATGGGAGCCATACAATATATGCAAAAAAAATCATAGTTGGTAAATACATAAACTGGTAAAATTAGAGGCATTTCATTCTGGTCATCACTTCTTGGGTGGCATTAGACACCGTTGAAAAAGCATTTGTCTTATTAACTGTGTGCTGATAAACAAAAATGAAAAAAGGAAAGAAAATAAATAATCTCCGAAATGGTGCTGTATCAATTTGATATTGTCTTATTACAGAATCTGCAGGTTGCCACCTATTTGTTTGATGTGGCTGACGCCATTTCTTGATGTTTTGTAAAACCAAACTTTCTAACCTCGCCCTTGGCAGATAAAGAAAAAGACTGCATGCAGTGTTCAGGTTAGCCAATCAGATGGCTATTTCGACCATCTCAAAGAACATCAAGTTTCTTTTGAAAATGGGCATAATTTTCAGGAATAGAAATATGGTTGGACTTGGTTGAGTCACTTTGTGACCTATAAAATTTCAGGAAATGGAAAACAGATTTTTTTGCTCTGATAAGCTGAAAACCACGTGATTGGGCCACAATTTCCGATTACGTGATCGGTACATCTCTAGCATGTGTGCCTTGTGGAGATCATTATTATTGAGTCAATGTCGATGTCTCTTGTGTTAACTATTGCTTGTCCATGTTATGTCCTCGGGAAATGGTCATTAGTGCTAATCAGTTGGCTCTCTGCAATTTGCTTGTGACGGTTCCTAGTGTGCATTGACGTACCTGTAAATAAAAATAAAAAAAAACTGCAGTATAGCTGAAAAGTAATAAGGATACTTGTCAAATTTAATCTTTTGGTGAAAAGGGCACTTTTTAATTTAATGATGCTAAGATTTGGGTTTTTTTCCCCCACAATTATTTGCAGTGTAGGGTCCTTAGAAAATCTGCCTTCTAAAAGTGGTCCCTGACTCCAAGACATTTTGAGAAGCCCTGGTTTAAGGTAGCTAACTTTGTTCTGCCATTTTTACACTTTGTTGCTGCAAGGAGTTCTACCCTCCACGAAAAACCCGTGATTTGCGACGGATTGACTTCCGACTTAATGTCTCTGTGAAGCAGTACAGTTGACTAATCTGTACAACCCAAATCCCTGACAATAGATTTACTTCTACAGTTCTGTGCATAGAAGTGATCCCTCGTTTACCATCAACAGATAATTGTGGTGGGAAGAAAAAAGATTAAAACTGCTTGCTCTTCTGAGAGTAGTCACCACAGTATTAGTCCACCAGTTAATAATAACAGAAAGAGAATTATCTCTCGTTGAATATCTTATTCATTGTTATGAACATTCCCAGAGTGGTTACCGTATTTCCCCAAATATAGGATGCCCCCTTAATTTGAGGATCAAATTCTGGTATTGTTTTTGTTACCGTGTATAGGACGCACCAACAATTTGGCGACAATTTAAAAAGTTTAGCAATAGCGACTAGATCTCCTCTTTGTAATTTTGTCCATTTTTATTGTATTTATATTTGTAAGTTATATATTTGTTATGTGTATGATGCCAGCTGCAATTATGTGTGGATTACACGTGAGTGAGTGAGTGAGTGAGTGAGTGAGTGAGTGAGTGAGTGAGTGAGTGAGTAAGAGGAGCATTTTGAGGTGCAAATGAGCGTTAGGGGGATTCTCACAGAAATAAAAATGAACCCTACCTTCTTGTTATCCTGTTTGATCGGCTACAGGCTCCACTCTAGGTGTCCATGTGAGGGCCGTGAGCCCTGCTCGCTTGTTTTATTGAAAATAATTCAGAAGTTGCAGCTACTAGTAATTACTATAAGTAAGAATACGCCAGATATAGAAATGCGAATCAGTCTGTCATAAGGTGGCTTATGCGGCTGAAAGATGCAATCGTCCTCAAATGTTGTAAAAAAAAAATCTAATATTTAAGTTATTGTTTATAAGATGCACTCATACTTTATACTAAACCTACTATAACCAACTCATACTGCAGGAAATATCTCTGGGAAAAATATTGTCTCTAACTACGAAGTAAAAGTAGTTTATGTACTGTATAAGGCGCACCGGTTTATACGGTTCACAGTCAGCTTTTGAGGTCTTTTAGGCATGTCTTATAGCGTGGAAAATACAATAAATTAATGGTTGGTATCAATGTTTAACACCAGAAAGTCCCCACAGTAATAACTAAAAGTTGGCGAAAGCAATATAAATGTACATCATCATCCATTTCCAAGGTAAATACTTTATATTTTCGCTGAAAAAAAATGTGCCATGTGACAAAATAATGTCAGACCTTTCAGCATCTATGTTCTGCATCTAACCACTGTTATAAGGGTGGTAGTATGAGACTACAAATATGTAAAAGGGCAAATTTGGAGCAAATAGAGTACAGCATTTTGCTTTCTTTTGACAATGTTTACATTAGGTATTTGGGGTTTACATTGAGAATTCTTTAGTCACAAGCTGAATATTAACGTAAAAATGGCTTTTAGCAAACACCTCCAATGTTGAAGTTGTCAATGTTTCACTTTACATTATTTTTTGCAAAGCCCTGCCTGGGAAACACCCCCCAATCACTGCTGCGACTGTATATAAAATCATTATCTACAAAATTGTAGGAAAACCTAAAATTGTATCATTTTTAACAATGAAAAAGAAAAGTGATATAAATCAACTTTCAAGAAATGTTTAGTTTTTACGGGGTTTACACAAATTAGTCCCAACCAGAAAAAAATAACAACTTATTAAATAGCCTGAAATAAAATGTCAATTATAATGAACTTGAGACATTTTATTTACCAACTGAACTGTTTGATGTTGAAAAAATAAATTAAACCAATGAATAAAATTAATAGTACATTCATTTGGAAAATCAACAAAGGAGCACCAATTAAAGATATAAAACTGAAGAAAAAGGTACATAACACTGTGCTGTTTTTATTTTTTTTTCCAAAATCACATTTATCAACAACATGATTTTAAAAAATAAACGTTGTTGACAGCTATTTAAAAAGTTTAGAACTCCCACACAGACACTGCACTACCTGGTGCTTTGGATGCGCAATTACACTTTACACAACAAAAGCAAAGCCTGTTCCCCGGGGGTCATAAGTGACTCCCTCCTACATCGCTTCACACCCCAATATTTGCCAAGGACTGCATTATTTTATTAGCAGTGAACATTTGGGATCCCATCCACTTCTCCACTTCTGACTGTGGGCACACATCAAATTACGTTTCATAAACTGCAACACACAACACGCAGATTTTTATAGAGAAAAGCCAATTTAAAAAAAAAAAAAAAAATACAAAAATCACCACAGTTACTGTTTGTCATTATCTACTTTCCAGTAGACTGAAGAACATACTAGTTTGAGTTCCTTCTGGTGCCATAACAAAAATGACTGACATTTGTTTAATAATCAGTTACGCGGTACTAACATGGGTCACAGCATTGGGGGATGGTGCCTTCAAAGGTGAGTATTCATTAGAAGTTGTCAGTGATGGTGTTAAGTTTTCCGGACATGGTTAAAACAATAAAAATGAGAAGCAAGGCAAATCTGACAGACAAACAGGCTGATAAAAGAGCTCCGACAAGCAAGAAGCTAAAATTACATGATAGCACAGCAGGGATCGAGTCAACACTGAAAGAAAAATAAACAACTAAGTCTTGAGCTCTTTGCACATTAATAAATCTGATAAATCTTTTTGTTTCGTGCAAACACAGTTTTATATCCCAACTAGAATTATAAACGCACTTGTAATTCTTTTCATGTTTTTTGTTCATAACATAATACCTTAAGAATGTTAATTTGATTATATTTTCCTGTTTTAAGTGGCATATCCTGCACAGTGTCACACCACGTTCTTTTTTTTTTTTTTACTCAGGTGCAATGCAGAGGACAGAGAAAATGTGATTTCATCTTTGCAATCAAAATAATTTAGTATTAAAGTATTAAATCTTATTATGAACTTGTTTTGCAGTATCGGTAAACAAAATAGAGGTTTTGACAAAAAGGTAATCATATTCGAGATACTGGATGTCAAATGCTTGTTGAGGCAACATTTATTAGCTGGGCTTTAATGACAGATATTAGGTAATAATCCTTTATACCCCGCTAGCAACTACGAAAGGAGGTGTTTTGCATTTCTCAAGCAACCACAGACCATGGATTAAAGATTAGGCACCGTGGATTATATTAAATTCATGTGGAGTTTCCACAATTAGGTACAGTACTTAGCAACTGCATAGGGGCAATGTGTGAAGTACCATTATCATTTTTAACCGGTTTACATGTATAAGACAAAGTTAATGGGTCTCATATATGGTTTCCTTCTAATGAATGTATATTAAAAGTAAAATGTGTATTTACCACCTGAGGCTACTCATTTTGAAGAATCAGCTTTTATGCATGTACCTCTTCTCTTGACTTTTTTTTTATGATTATGAGAGAAATATCTTACGCGAAAGAACATTTCCATTCTGTTCATGTCCTTGGGTGAGTGATAAAGGAAATGAAACTATTTTTCTGCTGCTCACATCCTGTAGACCCTGAATAATATTGGCGATGAAATGACTACGTTTACTGATCAAGTCATGCATACATGACAGTTAACTTAATCAAAAGATGACTTTTGGAATTTGTGGCTATTACAGACAATATTTAACTTTTACCGTATCTTTACTAAAACTCTATTGGTTGCACACGGGAGGTAGTCTTGCTTACTGAAATTCTACCTGGTTGCTAAGCAGCCTCCCTAGATGACAGGCAGAACTAATTTCAGGGATTATTCTGTGTCAGAAATAATGCCTGCACATGGACTTCGTGTCTTGGCAAAAGTCAAATTGAGCCTTGAAGTTTATGGCAGAAAATATGTTTGTTTTTTAGTAGTGTGAGGTTCCAGAAAAAAGGGGTAGCGAATGCCATTGTTCAGAAACACTAATGGGCCATTAATAGTCCCATTTCTGTTTCAGTCTCTTGTTTCAGTGGCCATGGCAGGACTGTTTGCCTTTTGACTGTCTGCATGTCACTGTAAACAAATGTGACATTTGGAATTCTGCACTGAAGAAAAACCACTAAAAGATTAACATACTACACTTATGCAAAAATAATCAAGCTCGAGAAAAAAGCTAACACTAAAATGACTTAACGGATCAATTGCTTTTTAAATATTTTGCATTTTAGAAGCAGTAGGGTTTGCTCTTTGAAAGACATGTCTAAATTAACATATCCAGCACCACAAACCCCAAAGTAGTATTTCATCAGCCTGTGATGATTACTGCAATAACTCAACTGTCAGTATCACCTGAATCAATTTCTACTTATCGGTAAGTAGACAGGTTTTCTCATTGCTGCAGCCACACAGACGCAGGCATATATCATATGAATATCAGGTAGACAACTAATGATCACTTTAATGTCGATGAATCCATCAATAAGATAAAAACGTTTTAATTTACATCGCTTCATTTAATAACAGGACATTATTCAAAGTCACCTGTGACAATTTTTTTTTTTAAATTGTATTAAAAAAAAAAACAATATTGAAATCTTTTGCATATTGTGATTTCCTCAAAACAAAGGATTAATCTTGAAAGGCTGCATTAACAGGAAAGGGATCATTTTTCATAATTGTACCAGACAAGTAGATTCAATAAATTCTGGTTTAGCAGACAAATTGTCTTTGAAATGTCCTCATCTTCGAAGAAGAAAACGGCCAGCAACGAACACGAGGATGCACACACAGCTAAGTGGAGTTTATCAAGACGCATCGGTCTCTTTGGGACCAAAAAAGCTGTGTATCCAACTCGCTCTCTTCAAATTTCCACTAACTGACTAATTTTTCTGATTTTTTTTATATATATATATATATATATATATATATATATATATATATAGAGTACTCAACAATGAGTCAACAATGTGTTATTTCTTTTTTTAATTAAAGGCAAAGGTGGACGAATTTTAAGTAAGATAGCTTGCACACTATATGGCTGTGAGAATTAAAAACACAGCTTTGATGTAGACAGCAGACAGATCAGCCTTTTCAAAGACGCCTCTATTGACCCTTTTGAAAAAGATCAGTGAACTGAAATGGCCCAATCAGTCAACAATGAAATCTAAATTGATTTCATTTGGTTTGATTCAGTTATGAACCATATGGATATAGGTTTGCACAGTATTCATATGAAATATGAAGCATCTGAAACGTCTCCAGGTCAGAGAGAAAGATAAAAAAAACATGGTTCTTTTGCCATTCTTTCTATTTTCAGCACATCTCCAAATAAGACAAAGCTGCTCCTTGGTAATCTTGCTAATCGGGTTTTTACCAAGTCACCAAAATGCCATGAGGGTTCAGCACAGTTTACACAGCAACAAATGATGGAATCAAAGTGAGCCGACATAGTATATCTGATGTCATGCATGAAGAGCTCAAGCATTAATCAAGGAAAAGGTCACATTTGTCTCCGGAACAAAAAAAAAACAAAAGAAAAAAAAAAATTACATTTTTACACACACACACACACATATACATATATATATATATATATATATATATATATATATATATATATATATATATATATACATAGATATATATATATATATAAACATATATACACACATATATATATATATATATACACACATATATATATATATATATATACACATATATATATATATATATACATATATATATATATATATATATATATATATATATATATATATATATACACATACATATATATATATATATATATATATATATATATATATATATATATATATATATATATACAGTTGGCCCCCGGCTTACGAGCACCCTGATTTACGAACAATTCGCCTTACGAGCGTGGATCAAAGAGATTTTTGTCCTCCGCTTACGAACAAACCTCTCGCCTTACGAGCAATTCGACATGCCGGCCATTGAGTATGTAGAAATGTTCTCGTTTAATTGCGTCAATAAAATCAACAGTAACGACATCATTAATCATCAGTAGATACTTGTGGCAGTAACGTGAACGCTATTGGTCTTACAACGTCACACT
Organism: Hippichthys cyanospilos; assembly: GCF_059441005.1. Taxonomy (NCBI): domain Eukaryota; kingdom Metazoa; phylum Chordata; class Actinopteri; order Syngnathiformes; family Syngnathidae; genus Hippichthys; species Hippichthys cyanospilos. The sequence continues at coordinate 12,212,186 of NC_142374.1, forward strand.
GACTGTCTCACTCACGGTGTCTAAATATATTACCATTTAAGTGTAGTGTTTGTACAGCTAAAGGGAAAAACAGCTGACATGAAATTAAATGTGCCGATTGCAGGACAAAGAATTGTCATTGGTTTAAATGTGTGTTTTTTTTTTAAATTAATTGTCAATACATTCCAACCGTTTAAAAAAAAAAAGTGCGAATAATTATCAGTCAGTCACGGAGATGCGAATATGCTATTGGTCGATTAAGGTCACCCGGTCTCACTCACGGAGATGCTATTGGCCGGCGTCACACGTCAATCACAGAAATGCCGATATGCTATT